>NW_026590512.1:27930-70336 GCF_907164565.1 Psammomys obesus
TGTCATGACTTATGCCACTTCCAAAGAATATATGTCTGTGCCAGATTCTTATCATATATTATAGAAAGATTCCATTGTTCCAGTTTTCCCTACCATATCATCCTTCAAATACCCCAATTCCAACTGTCTTTTCTTCAATTCACTCTCTCAACACCATCTTCCTTTCATTTCTCCATCCGACCATCCTGTTCCTGTCTTCATTGTGATGTCGATTCCAACAATCTATAAATATCATCCAGAGCAGAAAAGTCTGAGAGGCATCAACATGGAATAGTTATCAAGGCTGTGTGCTAAACGAGTGAAATAACTTGCTTCAATGTGGATTAAGCACATCATCCAAAGTGATGGTCCCAAAATTGATGCTGGACCCTCTTGTCCCCATCACAATGAGTGGGTCATTCCACTGGATTTTCTTCATCCTCCAACTTGTACTTGTTTCATTCTTCTAGTGTCTGTAAATAAGAAATGAGGATCCACACTTTATCACAAGATATAATGTCCCTAAGCCTCTTGAAGTTGTTACATAAGGCAAAATTATAAAACATTAAAATCAAAGCTTTAATCTTAAAAATATTTCTTGGAGGTAAGGTAAAAAAATTAACTGAAAGATTTAAGGGATTCTCCCTAATAAACGTACTAACAAACACATGTCAGTTAACACAAAGGATTTAAAACATTATAGTATATGAGAGTTGACATTTTAGTTTGATATGAATTTATTAACTCGATATACTTTATTCATTATTTTTAAATTCTATAGGATATTTTTTCTAGTAAGTAAAGCAAATCTTTGGCAACGAATATAAAGTCAGAGTTTCATATACACCATTGGTCCTCAGCCTTCCTAATGCTGAAATTTTTTAAGTATAGTTCCTCAGGTTATGGTGACTTCCAACCAAAGCATTTTCATTGATACTTCATGACTGTAATTTCCCTGCTGTTATGAAACATAATGTAAATATCTGATAATTCACATGGTCTTAGGCCACCCCTGTAGCAGCATCTTTTGACCTAAAAGCAGATGGGTTCCACAGATTGAAACCCTCTTAAATAAACCCATTATTCTTGATCAGAATCTTTTAGTAAAGCAGTATTTTTTGGTAATTATCCTTCAAAAATCCTTCTCCGTCGACTATTTCTTGTCACATGTATTGGGTAAAGATAGTCACTTATCCAGAGAGTAAAAGATTCTATGTTCTGGAAGAGAAATGTTGAGTTCAGCTTTGTACTCTTCCAGGATAGTTTGTGTTTCAGACTGATATTTCCTGGTCGTGAACACACAGTGGTGTCCATGGAAGAGGGTACTGTGTCCCAGGAGCTGAAAGCCATCAGCTTCAGACTTCCTGTTTGCAAGGGTAGAGACATATTAATCAGTATTGTGTTCAGCCAGCAGGGTTATAGTCCATTTCTAATCAGAACCAACATAATTAATTGCACTAGGACATACTGTTTAAACCTGATAAGTAACTAAGGACTGTTGGGCTTTCTATATTGTGCATAATATAAGTTGAAATTTTTACCTCTTTAGACCATAATCTCCCCTGGCATACTGTGAGAAGCCCATGGAAACTTTGGATTTGTAAGATCCCTGTCTCCATTTGTCCCATCTGAAGTAGCAGCTGTGAATGTCATGAGGGCACAGTCTGAGCTCACTGCTGCTATCACAAGAAGTGTAAAGTTTTGTGAAGATCAAAGGCATATGACAACTTGTTAGACACTGACAGGAGCAGAGCTCCTTGTCTGTCATATTCTTGTCCTTGAGATTAGGAACTTCCTGTATCTGCATACAGTCTACCTCTCTCATAGGTTGTTGTGTTAGTGGTTTATAGAGGAGATCTGCATGTGCTGATCAGAAATTATTTAATGTTTTATACCTGAAAGTAGATGTATAAAATAATATATTTAATTCAAAATAGAGGGATATGCATATTGGATAAGTGAATATTTATTTTTTCAATAATATTTGTGGCTCAATAATGAAACATATGACATCAGATAAATAATTTAAGTTGGGTAGATAATGCCATGAGCTGCCTTATAACCAGTTGATTAATAATACTATTTTGAGAGACAATGTACACATTGTCTCCATGTATACATTAGATTTGTGTAGAAGTTGGTATCTATCCCAGGCTGGCTTCAAACTCATGAGTCTCCTGCTTTTAACTATCCAGTTCTGGGAGTACAGATGTGAATCTCCACTCGTTGCCATGATAGTTCACATATTTATTTTTCTCTTTTACTTTATGCGTAATTCTGGCTACATAATTTACTTCTCATATATACTTTCAGATTTCAATAATTTGAAGTCCTGGCAGGTTCTGTGGTTTCACTTATTGCTGTTGATTTTTTTATTCAAAGCCATAAGTTTGTTCACCTTTTGGATAGGAACAGTCACTGACCTAGAATTCTATTGGTCTCTATGAAATCATTACATGGATTAGGATGGTTCTGCCCCCTTCTGGAGAGATTTACCTCTTCACTGTGTCAGAAGCCCATTTAATCCAGTTTCAATACTGCTAATTTCTAAATTACATTAGTATTTGTATTCCTTGATTAAAACTCATGGCAGTCTTGGTCTGCAACCATGACTTCATGAAAAATACGGTGAATCCTCTTTTATTTCTTCAGATTTAGATCCCTCTTGCAATTTCCTGAAGTTATGGGGAGGATACTTGTTAGTTTTTGCTGGGTTTCCTTTACTTTGAGATTAAAGTTCCTATGATCTCAGTCTTAAATTAAGGTCTGCCCGGATATCCACAGAGCGAATTCTGGCCTGCTCTTTGTATCTTAGTCCCTTGTTTATCTTAGAAAATACAGCCCAAATATCTGAGGCTCTGCTCTCTGTTTTCATTAAGAGTGGCATTGGAGATGAGTAATATTGAACACATTTAGCCTCAATTCTCTTTTTTCCTGTCATCTTTTCTTCCATCTTTTCTTTCTTTCATTACATGCTTTCTTACTCTGTTTCTTTTATTGTTCTTGTGATGTGTTTCAACATATCCTATTATTTCCCTAGGACTGTAAATCTGAGATAGCTCTAAATAATGTTTCTACAGAAGTCAATTGATTTAAAAAGATCTTGGATTTTAACCCAAGTTTGCTGTTAGACACTTAGTGCTTTTCTGTTTGAGAGCTGTAAAGCAATCTTTTTCACTAATTGCTCATGCTCCTTGTAATGGTATTTTTGACGGTTGATTGACACCAGCTACACTCACAGACACTGCACAGGCATTTGCTTTTTATTTGCTGACTGCTTTGCATGGGCTCCTACAGCCCAGCCCAGCTGCTGAGAATATATAAACCAGCCTTTGCAGTGAGAGCTGAACTGCATCAGACAGCAGGGGGAGCAAGATGAAGTCACAGACCCAGGTCCTCACATCCCTGCTGCTATGGGTATCTGGTGAGAAACTCAAATAGTTATTTGAGTCACTTTTTTGTAGAAAAGAAACTTAGAGTCTACCAGGCTCAGTATTTCATATTTCAATAATAATGTTCTGACAACATGATAGTACAAATATATTAAGTGAAAAATATCAACTGTTTTACAATCTGTATTTGTGTTCATATGCATGTTCATTGTGTATTCCTGATTGCAGGTGCCTGTGCAGACATTGTCATGACTCAGTCTCCATCCTCCCTGGCTGTGTCAGCAGGAGAGAAGGTCTCCATCAGCTGCAGGTCCAGTCAGAGCCTTTATCACAGCAGCAGCAAAAAGAACTTATTGGCCTGGTACCAGCAGAAATCAGGGCAATCCCCTAAGCTTCTGATCTACTGGGCATCCACTCGGGACACTGGGGTCCCTGATCGCTTCACAGGCAGTGGATCTGGGACGGATTTCACTCTCACAATCAGCAGTGTGCAGGCTGAAGACCTGGCAGTTTATTACTGTCAGCAGGGTTACAGCTATCCTCCCACAGTGCTTCAGCCTCCAACACAAACCTCACCAGCTGCCTACAGCACACACAGTCCTGGCCCTGCACACTTCCCCCTTTTCAGTGATAGAGGGTGTGGCTGAAAAAGTGATGAATAATTTGCAGAGCCCAGTACAAATTATGGATTCAGTGTCTCTTTTGTTTTTTGGTATGAAAATCCTTTATATGAAAATAAAAAAAAGAACTCAGGATTATCATTTATTTCCTTCTGTAGAAATTGGGGGACATGAAGGAGGCCATCAGATCACTGTAAGAAATCTGGAAGCTGATGTAGATGTTTTTAAAGATCAAACTGCTGTTGGAACAGAAGAAGTGTGACAAGGAAGATCAGGATAAGTAGTCTATAGAATTCTGGGTAGAGCAGACTAAAGTAAATGGGCAAGACTTGACAGAGAACAAGAAGCAAAAAAGGAAGATACAACACTTTTTGAAAATTGTGGAGAAGCCCCAAAAGAAGAACGAGGCTGTTCAAGCAGAGCCTCAGGAGCAGAGAGGAAACATCTCTCAAAAGACTGAGGAGAGATATTTTGACTTAAATAGAAGAAATGTAAAATTCTACCCTAGAACCCTAGAAGACAGCCTTACCAGCCGCATATCTTTATTGAGTCCCATATTTCAGAGGTTTTATATGAAATGTTCAGATTGAGAAATGTGCTAGAGGGATTGATTTTAGAGGGGAAAAAAGGCTGAAAATGAAATTAAAAGCATCAATATACCAATTTGAAAACTCCACAAAACATCAAGAATGACAGAGATGGCAGACCAAACCCATAGTAATGCTTGGCCAAAATGATGGGGAATGTCTCTGATTCCCCGGGGAAAGACAGGTGAGATCAGTTGTTATGATTATTGAGTGTCAGGATCCATCTATGTGAAGACAAAAATGCCTTGGCAGTGGATATCCAGGAGTATTGAGAAGACAGTGTCTTTAAAAAGATTTAGGACTGAAAAGTGAGTGATGTGCTCAGGGATGATAGAGAAAAGCCAAAGGATATAAAGAAACAGCAGTTAATGAAGAAAGATCATGTACTAGGTATAAGATTCTGTTAGCGTTTTTTTGTTGTTTTATTTTTTGTGGGTTTTTTTTTTGTTTTTTGTTTTTTTTGTGTGTGTTTTTTTTTTTTTTTTTTTTACTATTAATATGGGAGCATGTAGGGTGAGGAGGAAGAAGTGATGGATATGAGGCCTAGGCAAGGCTGGGTAAAGGTAGGGAGTATTGAGTTTGGAGATGTATGCAGAAGGGTCTGTGAGTATAATAGAGAGAGGTTTATGTTGCACAAACAGGGAAAAAGAGTGGTATCCCATAGGGATTGACTAGAGAAGTGGGGAGAGGATAAAAGGAGTTTGGGGACTGGGAGACTGCAGTGCACAAATAGAGTCTGAGGAAGGAAGAGGAGGGACTCCGGAGTGTGCCGGGAGCTGTTATGAGGGATAGAAAGAAAATATTTATGTCAAATCTAGAGAAAACGTGTTTTCCTAGGAAAAGAATAGGACATTAGGAAATGAGGAGAAATAAACCTTGAAAAGAACAATTTAAGGGAGAAAGCTGGAGGGTTCTGGAGGATTGGTTTTATATTCTGACTATGGGTGAGAAAGAGAGGTGAGTGGAGCCCCAACAGTAGCATAGAAAAGAAATGAGAAACAACTCTTTCTATACTTTAAATTACTCTCCCAGATGTATAAATCACTTTCTCAAGTTTGCAATCATCAGACCCTAACTCATTTTTCCTGAACTGTCGTAGCCTCTGACTATATGACTTAGACCTCCATAACTTGTATCCTTTGATTCTTCTTGACATATATAACTTACTTGCCTTTGTCTCATAACCTTTAGGAACTCACATCTTAGTGTGAAAACTGTCAGTAAGGTAAACTGTACATATGAAGTGGACTGGCTGAGGAGATGAGTGTTTGCTACTGTTAGAGCTACAATTAGCCATCAAGGACATCAGAGATCCAAGGAGGATAAATTTGAGTAGAAGTAAAAGTTAAATAGTTTTTGTATCACTTAAAATGACAGAGATTTATTAGATAGTCGGTTGAAGCATATCAAGTCTCATCTATCCTGAGAGGCTGCATCTCCAGGGGAAAGTGATCAAAGAACATGCAACCAAGTTTATGACAGATGCGGCCCCAGTTCTTATTTGAGAACCACATCGACACTGAGCAAGGGGTGGACAAAGCCAACGGAACAAAATGACAGTCTACAGACAGGGAAATGTTCTTCGCCAACCTAACATCACACTGAAGGCTAATATCCATAATATATAAAGAACTCAAGAAATTAGACACCAATTACTAAATAATCCAGTTACTAGTGAGGAACAGAGGTAAGCAAAGAACTCTCAGCAGAGGAATATGGAATGTTGGAAAAACAAAGAAATTCTCAACATCCTCAGTCATCAGGAAAATGCAAATCTAAACGACCCAGAGATTCCAACTCACACCCATCACAATGACTAAGATCAAATATTCAAGTCACAACACAAGATGGATAGAATGTGGAGAAAGGGGAAGCCTCCTCCATTGCTGGTGGGATGAAAAGTTGTACATCCACTTTGGGAAAAAATCTGGCACTTTCTCAGAATACAGGGAATTGTGCTACTTCAAGATCCAGCTATTCCTCTCCTTAGCATAAACACAAACGATGTTCTGTCATTCAACAAGGAAATTTGCTCAACTATGTTCATTTCAGATTTATTTGTAGTAGCCCGAATCTGGCAACAACCTATATGTGCCTCACCCTAGGAATGGATACAGAAATTGTGGCACATGTACACAGTGGAATACTGCTCCATAGTTAAAAACAAGGAAATCATGAAATTTGCAGGGAAACAGATGTACGAGATAACTCAGAAGCATAAATAATTTTTAATAGTGTAATTCTGAGGAATGAAAGTGCTCCTGCACCCCATATACTTACAGCAGTGCTGTGACATGATAGCTCAGAATAATAGACATGATGATTTTGTAATGCCAGCCAGGAAATCATTGTGATGCACTTAAAATACTCTAGGGATTTCTGTGCTAATCCTAACTGCCATAGGGTGACACAAGTGCAGGTGTCCTTTGAGCAGCAAGTCAAGCTGTTCTGAGCTGATTTGCATGTAATCATGACATTAGCCACAGTGTATATTGTTCAAAGCATCTTTGCACGAAGCTTTCCAATGCCCAAAGAAGCAGCCTCCAGTCCAGCTCTCAGAGATGTTGTCAGCTGCTATCCTTCTGTGGGGACTGCTGCTGTGGGTGTCAGGTGAGAGGCTACAGTTTTGGGAACATCCCCTGTGGCCATTGCTGTTTCCCGTGCCTTGCTGTCCCGATTATCAAAATTATGTTCTTTAGGCAGTGCAGGCACAGGTACCAGTATGATGAACAAATGTGTAATGGAAAGTTGAGAAAAATAGCATCACCTGCCATGTGGAGAGACGAAGAATTGGACACATGATGACAGTGAGGACCATGTGAGGCAGATGTGAGTGGCCTGCACTGCCCCCTGAGGCTATGGTGGTGTTTGGACCCATGGTGCCACTAAGGGCCAAGCTGAGAATTTTTCTTTCAAGGTCTGTGAAGAATTGTGTTGGTAATTTGATCAGAAGTGCATTGAATATGTAGATTGCTGTTGTTAAGATGGCCATTTTTACTATGTTGAGCATGGGAGATCTTTCCATTTTCTGATATCTTCTATTTGTTTCTTCAGATACTTGAAGATTCTTTCATACAAGTCCATGTGGACTTCTGAGTGAGGGGTATAGAGGCTGCCTCTATTGTGATCTCAGTTGACTGCTCTCTGATCATTGCCCCTGTTGATGCAGCCTTGCCAGGCCACTGAGAAAGAAGATCGAAGTATTCCCGATGAGACTTAACAAGCCATGAGCAGAAGGAAATAATGGAGAGCTCCCCCATTAAGTGGACTAGGGGAAGGGGATGAGGGAAAGAGGGAGGAAAGGCGGGTGTTTAGGGATGGGGCTTCAATCTAGATATGTAATGAATCAATGGTGAGTTAAAACAATAAAAAAATTATCAAGATTAAAATATTATTGCTTGATTTTTAAAAAGGCTGTGTACCCCTTCTGGATAGATATTTTTTTTTATTCTAGTTACTATGCAGGCAAGACCATCACAACCCAGTTTAAATATTGCTAATTTCTAAATTACTCCAGAAGATGAATTTCCAGAATTAAACACTCTAGCCAGGGTTGGTCTACAGGGATGATTTCATGAGAAAGTCTGGTTTGATTCGTTCCCCTTCCATCCACTCAGTTTAGAGCTCTCTTTCAGTTCCACAAACTTGTGGAGGAAATGCTTGTTAGTTTCTGCTGCATGTACCTTTTCTGTGAGAATAAAGCTTCTCTGGTCACAGGATTAAATTAAAGTCTCTTAGAATTTCCACAGAACGAATTCTTTGCTTCTCTTTTTTCCCCTTTTCTTTTCTTTATTCTTATCATTTATTACAATTTATTCACTTGTATAATGGATGTTGCCTCTTCCCTCTTTCCCTCCCAGTTCTACCCTCCCTCCCTCTTACCCCCATAACCTCCCCTAATCCACTGATAGGGGAGGTCTCCTTCCTTTCTATCTGAACATAGCCTACCAAGTCCCTTCAGGACTGGATGCATTGTCTTCCTCTGTGGAATGACAAGGCTGCATGCCACAGGGGGAGGTAACCAGAGAGCCTGCCACTGAGTTCATGCAGAGAAAGTCCCTGCTCCCCTTACTAGGGCCCACACTTGGAGACTGAGTCTATGAACAACATCTCAGCCAGCATTTTAGCTCCTCTGCATGCATTGTCTTTGGTTGGGGTACCATTCTCGTTAGGGCCCCCAGGGTACAGTTATGGCTCCATTGGTCTCCTTGTGAAGCTCCTGTCTCCTCCATGTCTTTCTATCTCTCCCTTCTTTCATAAGATTCCCTACCCTATGCCCAAAATTTGCCTATGAGTCTCAGTCTTTGAATGGATACCGTGATCATTACAGTCTTTCAGAGGCCCTCTGTAATAGGCTCCTGTCCTGTGCCCTGTCTTCTCCTGCTTCTGATGTCTATGGCATTTTCTTTCTAAATAAGGATTGAGAATCTTCCCTAGGGTCTTCCTTCTCAGGGAAGAAATAAAAAAAAAGAAATTAGAGACTTCCTAAACTTCAATGAAAATGAAGGCACAACTTGGCTTCTCTTTTTGTCTGAGCCCCATGTGTAGCCTGGAAACAGAATCCCACATGTCTGAGACACTCTTAATTGTCCTCAGTATAAGTGGCTTTGTTGATGAGAGACAATGAACAAATTTAGCCCCAATTTCCTGTGTTTTGCATTTTCTCTTTCCTTACCTCTGCCCTTACTTTATTTCATTGCATGTTTTCCTAGTCTGTGCTTCTTCTGCTGTTGTGACTTCTTGAACACATCATTTCCCTAGGACTGTCAATCTGAGATAACTCCCCTAAAGTTTCTGAAAAGGTCAACTGCTGCCTTAGACTTTAACCCCAAACTGCTTTTCGAGCACCTAGTACATTTTTGCTTGAGAGCTCCTAACTGCTCACATTCTGTGATGCTCATGCTCTCTGTGATAGTATTTTTAGCTCTTGATTGTCTCCATCCACTGTTACACAGACACTCCCACACTGCCCAGACATGTGCTTTTGTATTTGCTACTGCTTTGCATGGGCTTCTCCAACACAGCACAGCTGCTCAGAATTTACAAACCAACCTTTTTCCCTGTGAACTGAGCAACATCAGACAGTCAGGAAGAGCAAGATGGAGTCACAGACTCAGGTCCTCAGGTTGCTGCTGTTCTGGGTGTCTGTTGAGAAACTTAAAAGTGTTATTATCACTTCATGGTCATATCTTTGTATGAAAGAAATTTACAATGTGTACCAGGGTGTAGATTTCGTACATAATAATTTCCTGACAATATGATGAGGACATTTATATAACAAATTTCTTAAATTTCTCTTTCTTTTTCTTTCCTTCTCTCTTTCCTTTTTGCAATTTTTCATACAGGCTTTCTCTGTTTAACTGACCCCTAGCTGTCCTGGACTTGCATTGTTGACCAAGCTGGCCTCTAGCTCAGACAACTGACTGCCTCTGGATCCTGAGTGCCGGGATTAAATAACAAATTCCAATAGTCATATCATAATTTGTATTTGTATATGTATTAATTTTCAATATCTACTCATTATTGCAGATACCATTGGGGACTTTGTAATGACCCAGTTTCCATCCTCCCTGGCTATGTCAACAGGAGAGAAGGTCACCATCAGTTGAAAGTCCAGTCTGAGGCTTTTAAGCATCGGAAACCAAAAGAACTATTTGGCCTAGTAACAGCAGAAACCATGGCAATCCCCTAAACTGCTAATATACTGGGCACCCACTCAGCACACTGGGGTCCCTGATTGCTTCACAGGCAGTGGACCTGGGACAGATTTCACTCTCAGAATCAGCAGTGTGCAGGCTGAAGACCTAGAAGTTTATTACTGACTTATCAGTAATGGCTGCATTCTCTTCCTGTGGCCCAGAAAGGCTGTGGCCCTCTCAAGGGGCGGTGATCAAAGATCGGGCCACTGAGTTCATTTCAGAGACAGTCCCTGTTCCCCTTAATAGGGATCACACATAGATACTGAGCTTCCATAAGCTACATATCTGCAGGGGTTCCAGATTATCTCCATGCATGGTTCTTGGTTGGAGTATCAGTCTCAGAAAAGTTCCCTTTCGCCAGATTTATTTTTCTCTACTTGCGGAGCTCCTGTCCCCTCCAGGTCTTTCTATCTTCTCCTTCTTTCATAAGATTCCCTGCACTCTGACCAAAGTTTAGCTATGAGTCTCAGCCTCTGCTTTAATACTTTGCTGGGTAGTCTTTCAGAGGCTCTCTGTGGTAGGCTCCTGTCCTGTTCCATATTTTCTCACTCTTCAGATGTCCATCCCATTTTCCTTTCTGAATGAGGATTGATCATCATACCCAGGGTCCTCCTTCTTGATTAGCTTCTTGTGCTATACAGATTTTAGTATGATTATCCTATATTATATGTCTAATATCCACTTAGAAGTGAAAACTGAGTATATACCTTGTGTGTCTTTCTGCTTCTGGGATACCTCACTCAGGATGATCTTTTCTAGTTCCCACCATTTGCATGCAAATTTTAGGATCTCCTTATTTTTCATTGCTGTGTAGTATTCCATTGTGTAAATGTGCCACAATTTCTGTATCCATTCCTCAACTGAGGGACATCTGGTTTGTTTCCAGCCTCTGGCTATTACAAATAAAGCTACTATGAAAGTGATTGAGCAAATGTCCTTGTTGTATACTTGAGCGTCTTTTGGATATATGCCTATATATCAGTGGTATAGCTGTATCTTGAGAAGGCACTATTCCTAATTGTCTGAAAATGTGCCAGATTGATTTTCAAAGTGGTTGTACAAGTTTACATTCTCACCAACAATGGAGGAAAGTTTCCTTTTCTCCCCATCCTCTCCAGCATGTATTGTCACTTGAGGTTTTGATCTTAGCTATTCTGATTGGTGTAAGGTGAAATCTCAAGTCATTTTGATTTCCATGTCCCTGATAGCTAAGGATGTTGAGCATATCTTTCAGCGTTTCTCTGCCACTTGATATTCCTGTATTGAAAATTCTCTGTTTAGCTCTGTATCCCAATTTTTAATGGGATTACTTGATTTGTTGCTGTTTAACTTCTTGAGTTCTTTTCCCCTCTTGGTCCTTCTTTTCTTAATGCACTCTTCCACAAGACTCCCTGCACTCCACCCAATGTTTACTTGTGGGTCTCTACATCTCTTCTCAGCAGGTGCTGGGTGGAGCGACTGAGAGGAGCCTAGCTATGGTAGGCTTCTGTCTACAAGTTTAATAGCGTTTCTTTAAGTGTCAGTAGCTACCTGTCTCCCATAGGGTAAGTCTCAGATAGGGCCTGTCATTGGTTTGACATTACACCAATCTCTGCATTGTTTTTGTCCCTACACATCTTATATGCAGGGTAAATTTTTGTAGAATTTTTCTTGTTCTGGGTTGGTGTTTCCCACAAGATTTCCCACTAGGAGTCTTGTTTAGTTAGAAGGTGGCCTCTTCAGTCTCCATGACCCCTCTTAATAGGTTCTTAGCAAGAGTCACCCTCATATCTTCCTGGGAGGTTATCCTGTCACAGGTCTCCAGCTTGTCACAGAGATGCTTCCGCTCAAGGTTTCTCTTCTGTCTGCGAGCCTTCTTATCCTCCTGCTCCTGCTCTCCCCAGGCCTGACAGCAACCCTCATACTCTCTGTGCTCCATTTCTTACCCGGATCTTTCTCCCCAAACATTTCTGCTACCTATTCTCTTTCCCCTTCTTAATAAGCTTTAAGCATCCTCTTTTGGACCCTCCTTGTTACTCATATTTTTTGAGTCTGTGAATTGTATTATGGTCATCCTGTACAATATGATAAAATCCATTTAATGTGAGTATATACCATATGTGTGTTTCTGGGTCTGAGTTACTTAATTCAGAATTATCTTTTCTAGTTCCATTCATTTACCTTCAGATATCATGATTTCCTTGTGTTTAATAACTGAGTAGTATTCCATTTGTAAATGTACCCCAGTTTCTTACCCATTCTTCAATTGGGAGACATTTGGGCTGTTTCCATTTTTTGGCTATTATGAAGAAAGCCACTATAAACATAGGTGAACGAATGTACTTATTGAATGATGGAGCATCATTTGGATATATGTTCAGGAGTGGCATAATTGGGTATTGAAGAACAGGTATTGCCATTTTTTGAGAAAGTGTCAGATTGATTTCCAAAGTAGTTGTTCAAGTTTGAACTCCACCAGCAATAGAGGACTGTTCCCCGTTCTCTACATCCTCGCCAGCATGTGCTCTCACTTGTGTTTTTGATCTTAGCCATTTTGCTGGGTGCAAGATGGAAACTCAGCATCATTTTGACTTGCATTCTCCAATGACTAAGGGCAGTGAACCTTTTTTAACTGTTTCTCACCATTTTGATATTCCTCTGTAGAGAATTCTCTATTAAGTTCTGTACCTCATATCTGTGATTCTTTTGCCTGCTCTTAAGACCCATGTACTAGGTTTTCTTCTCTAGTCTTGTTATGAGAGTTTGTGCCTAGTCTTGTCATTACTTGTTATGCAATATTCTGTTGGTATTCCTCGGAAGCCAGCAATTTACTGAACGGAAAGTAGGATGAGTGGATCTGGGGCAGATGGGAAGTAGGGAAGGAGAATGGAGGCATGAAGAAAGGGAAAATTAAGATCCAGGTGTAACATATGACCAAATAATAAAAAAATTAAGAAATTGAAATATATATTTATGTATAAGAAGATAAAATTATTTAATCTATAAGGCTTTATATATAAAAGTTGATCTGCCAGAAATCCAGGTAAGCTCTCAGCAGACCTTCTCTTCACTGTTTACCCAGACCAGTTCCCAGATCTTGTTCCTAGTGCTGCAACATATTATCACCTGGACCTGCTCCTTCCCCTGCCACTACTCCTGTAGAGTCCGCAAACCATCCTCTCCTACTCCTCACTATTGCTTTTTTTTAGACCCCAACTCTACCAGGCAGCACCCCTGCCAACTCAAGAGCTACTCCTTCTAGATGAACAAGTAGGATGAAGGCAGATCCACACTTCTTCTCCTGCTCCTGATATCCAATCCCTACAGTTTCACCCTGAATTCTGTAGCTGAGAACATGGTTTACACTTTGACCTGATCCCCCAAAATTACAAACCCCTTTTCTCCAAACTTCTTATCCCAAATGATCCAAGTAACACAGCCTACAATACCCGTAGGCATTCCCTGTGAACACACCAGCTGAACAGGTCAGGAGCACAGGTAGCAAGCACACTGCCAACATACTCTTTCATCCAGATGTGAGACAGATACCAAAAAGCAAAATACTGTTTCAACAAAGACAAGTCCAGAAATCAGCATCTAGTCTTTTAATCACCACATATGCAGACACCAAGATGCCAGTGTAAAAACACAATCCATGACAGCCAGGGTAGTATGTCTCTACTAGAGCTCAGCTACCTACCAGAGCAGGCCCTGAATATCCCATCATAGCTGAAACATAACATAAAAACCTTAAATGAACTTTTTATAAATATAATAAAATTCCTTAAGAAGTATCTGGATACATTTGTCGGAAAAAAATTGAGGAAGACACAAACTTTTTTTAAATTTTTTATTAATTACACTTTATTCATTTTGTATCCCTCCATAAGCCCCTCCCTCCTCCCTTCCTGATCCCACCCTCCCTCCCATTTCTGCATGCATGCCGCTCCCCAAGTCCACTGATAGGGGAGGTTCTCCTTTCCTTTCTGATCTTAGTCTATCAGTTCTCATCAAAAGTGGCTGCATTGTCCTCTTCTGTGGCCTGGCAGGGCTGCTCCCCCTCAGGGGGAGGTGATCAATGAGCAGGCCAATCAGATTATGTCAGAGGCAGTCCCTCTTCCCATTACTAGGTAACCCACTTGGACACTAACATTTTTAAGGAAGTGAATAAAACAGTTCCAGACCTGAAATTAGAAATAAAATCAACAAATCCCCAAACAGCTAGAACGCTGGAAATGAAAAATTTAGAAATTAAAATGGAAACTATTTTCAAATAATGTTCCCAATGCTGCAACATAACACCAGTAGAGCCTCATGTCCCCTGCCACTACTCCGGAAGAGTCCACAAACCATCCTCTCCTACTCCTCACTTGTTGCTTTGCTTCATGAGCAGAATACAAGGGATAGAAGACAGAATCTTAGGGGTTGAAGATAAGAGGGAAGAAATAGATACATCAGTAAAGAAAAATGTTAAATATATAAGATTACTAATATGAAATATCTAGGAAATCAAGGACACTCTGAAAAGACCAAATCTAAGAATAAGAGTTATAAAGGAAAGACAATCATATCAAAGGCTGAAAAATATTTTCAACAATGTCAAAGAGGAAAATTTTTGTAATTGAAAGAAGATGTCTGGTAAGGAACAAGAACCATACAGAACATCAAATACACTTGACGGGGGAAAAGTTTCCTCTGCTGATAATAATCTACACATTAAGCATATAGAATGAGGAAAGAATATTTAAAACTAAGCAGATATGCTACAGAATCTAAGAGACAAGAGAAGCCAGGTCAGACTACTCTACACAGCAAAACTTTAAATCACCATGGATTGAGAAAATAAGAATTCCATAATGAGGACATATTAAATAAAATCTATGTACAAATCCAGCCCTACAGAATGTTTTTAATGGAAACTCCAATCTATGGATGTCAACTATACTCTTGAAAATAATCTCACACCTGCTCAGATGATACACAATAATATATATAAATATACATATATATGTTTATATATAGATACATAGATAGTAGATATTTTTAATATATAATAAATTAGACTTCAAACAAAATCTATTCAATAGAGATGGGAAGGATACTACATACTTATCAATGTACAAACCCACCAAAATATCATTCCGATTTTAAAATTCTATGCCTGAAACACAAGGCCACCAACTTTGTAAAATAAATACTACTATAGCTTAAATCACATACTGACCTTTCCACATTGGGAGTGGTAGATATTAACACCCGCTCCCACCAATAGATACGTCATTGAAGCAAAATCTTACTGTGGATGTTTTGGTTTATGATATGTAAAGACATTTTTGTTAAAATTCCAAAGAGGTTTTAGTTTATCCACATCTGTTAAGTGTCTCATGTAGAGTGTGTTCTTTGCCAGCTGGAATGAGCAGAATTTTGATGACTATTTGCAGTATAAATACGACAGCCCAGAGGAAAAAGATGAGGCTGCTTAGAAGAAGACTGCTTGCTGCTGGTTCATCCTGCTCCTGCATTTGCTATTTGCTGATTTTCTGGTTACCTGGACTTCTGTATTTCTGGATAACTGATATTGATATTGCCCGAAAAAGGATCCCTTAGCCCTACTCAGACGGAAGCAGGAGAGACCTCTGCTCCCTGCTTCCACTAGCCTTCTTTCCTTCCTACCCGGTGTCCAGAGCTTGGAAAGGAGATAGAAGCATCTAATAACCCTAAATAAAGTGTGCTTGTTTAAAAAAATCAAGTTCAACAAAAACTAAACAGAGGAATGCTGTTTAATTTTTAATATCTAACAAATGAGACTACAAAATCATTAGAGATGGAAAGAATACCACATACTTATCAATATACAAATCCTAACCAAGTGGTTGGGAATCAACAGATTGAAAATCCTTAATTAAACCAGTTAATGTTAATCAGAATCCTTTAGTAAAGCAATAGTTTTTGCTAATTTTCCTTCGATACAAAGTAAAATGTGAAGATTGATGGTCTGAAAGTCATCATCAACCCTTAAGACAGAAAATGTGCTCCTGAGTGCTTAATCTGTAAATATGATCACGTGGTCTGATTCTAGGAACTCTGAGAATCAGCTTCTGTCTCAGCAGTCTCAGCCTTGATGTGTAGCAGAGAATCACATAAACCAGCACTGTCTCACCATGAAACAAGTGGAAGCTGGTGACAGTGACAATTAGTTTTATATTCTTGTTGGAGTCACCATCAATTCCACATGAGTCCAAACCTTGAACAAAATCCCAGTCAAGTCTGAGGTAATTTTCTTTTCTAACAATAACTTCCCGCCTCAGGAGCGTCTGCTTGGGTGTCGTTCATGAGGGCATGTTTGGGTGGAAAATAAAGATGTTCACACAGACAGAACTCTAATTTGAATCTATTTGACTATTCAAGGGGAATTCATCCAGGCATTTCTGTGAAACATTATGTAAACTTCAAGGTATGAGTAGAGATCAGTGTTTCTCTGAAGTTACAGCAGTTCTGACCTTTGGATCTGGAATGCCCCTCAAAGTCCATGTGGTAAACTAGTGGCTCCCCTTGGTCAGCTTGGGGAAAGTGACTGGGTCAGAGAGACAGACAAGAGGCTAACATTCTCATAGGATCCTTCTCCCTCAGTGTAGCACTGAATGTATTTTTTTTCCTCTGAGACATAGGTCTTCAATTCCCTCCACTGATTTTCTTTTTAAACTTCCCAGCCATTCTTTTTTATTATTTATTTACTCATTTACTTATTTATTTTGATCGATTTTTTTAATTTACTACAATTTTGTTCTTTGTATCCCAACTTTGGCCCCCTCCCTCAGAAGGCCTCTGAAAGATTCTATCCAAAATGGTATCAAAGCAGATGCTGAGACTCTTAACCAAACTTTGGACAGAGTGCAGGGTATCTTATAAAAGAAAAAGGAGATAGAAAAACCTGGAGGGGACTGAAGCACATTTTTTGTCTTTTGATCAGCTTCTTTTCCTAGTGACTGCAAAGGCTATCCTGAAGGGCCGTTTCACTCAATTCATTGTAAGATATATTATTAGAACAGAATCCCTTTTTAGAGGGTCATTCATTCTCTGCTGGTTTTTATGACAATATGTGATAGGATCTAAAGGATATTAAGTGAGCATCATTACTGACAAGAAAAGGCGCCACAACCAATGAGTGAAATATTACAAGCAGAAGCATTACATATTTCTGGCCTGTTGGTAAAGTGACTGTACTTATCAATGATACATATTTAAATTTTACTTTATGATTTTTATTCATGTACCACAAAAATGATAAATGATTGAGGTAGGCTATATGCTAATTATATATGCATGCACACTTGTTTTAAAACATCACAGATAATGTAACCTCATAAACTTGTCAATTTTATATCAACAGGGTTCTTTTTATTTCCAAATATAAAAAACATAATAGAAGAGTTTCATGACATTCCACATTTCATTGGCATGAGGACTACAGTCGATGGTATATTTGGCAGAATCTAGAATCTTCTAGAGGATAAGACTCTGGGCATACTTGTGAGATATCTATATGAAGGTTAGTCTTTGGGAATGTCTGAGAGGGATCATCTTGATTAGGTGAATTGATGTACAGAAACCATTTCAACCCTGGGCAAGACTGTTCTCAGCATGTGGATGTTGACCTCCATAAAATGGAGAGAGTGGCATGCGCTCTAGCATTCTGCACACTCTGTTTCTCAGTTGTGTATGTGAAGTGAGCAGCTGCTTCTTCCTCCTTCCAGTTTGACTTGCACACATATGTTGTATGCTTGAGCTATGTTCCCAACAAACCATTTTCCCAAATAAGGAGCAAAGTTTCCTTGTTTGGTTTCTGTCAGTGTAGTTTATCATAACAAAAATGCAGGTTAGGGTCCATCCTTATAAACCTGAAGGTGGTGTCTTCACTGATGTGGTTTCAGGAAATGGAGGCTCGCCAGCTCTCCAGGAAAGATGGAGAGGAATATTGGATTCTGCACCATTATGACATCATCACTGAATCCTGAGCTCAGAAGAGAAAAGGTAAGATTAAATACAAACCCTGACTTGTTCCCATGATTTTCTCTTACTACTAGTATCAAATGACAGTATTTTCATGTGTAAGTAACTTCCTTTCCACCTTACTTTCAAAGAAGCACAGACTTTACAAGGCACAAGGAACCCTTAGGAGTCATTTACTCATCCTCCTCTTCCCACTGTCCTTCCCTTCCTGAATCAGAGGCTTCAGCAACACACAGGTATTTACTTTTTTAATGGATCTTCTTCATTCTGCATCATATTTATTTACTAAGAAAGTCACTGTTGTGTTAGAGATTTATCTAATTGTTTATCAACCTGGGCTGCTCTTCAGAGGTTCTAAGTTCAATTCCCAGCACACCTGGTAATTGGCAATGATCCATAGCCAGTATGCTGTCCACAGCTGTTGAAGCAGAAGGGTCACTGATGTGCCTCTCTTTAATACATCTAGGGACAGGTGTCAAAGAACATTCAGCTCTGACAGGTTTCTTTGAGTTCTCTAACCTCACCATCTCCTGCTGACTCAGAGAACCTGTGCAGGGTTTCCTGAGAGAAGCAGTACCTGTGGGTTCTAGGCTCCTAAAGTAGGACAAATTTTGTTCATGTCTGTCATTCTCTATGAGGACCTCCTGTCTTTTAAATGCAGTAACAAACGTCTATATCCTCAGTACCACACTGTTGATTTTAACTAAGAATACTGTGTCAATGGTTTATCTGAGTTATTGAAAATCTTACTATGTCTACAATTTCTTGTCACATATATGGGGTAGACATAGCCACTCATCCAGAGAATAAATGATTCTATGTGGTGAAACAGAAAAGCTGAGTTCAGCCTTGTCCTCTCTCAGGAAAAATTGCATCTCAGACTGATATTCTCTTGTTCTGCATCCACAGTTTTGTTCCTGGAAGAGAGTGCTGTGTCCCAGGAGTTGAAGGCCATCAGCTTCAGACTTCCTGATTCTAATGATGGAGGCATAATATTCAGCCAGCAGGTTTATAGTCCATTTCTAATCAGAGCCAATAGAATCTGAAGTACCAGGACATACGGTGTATACTTGATAAGTAACTAAAAAGAGTTGGGCTCCTAATATTATGTATAATATAACTTGAAATTTTTATCTGTTTAGACCCCATGCTATCACCTTGCATACTGTGAGAAGCCCATGGAGGTATTGGATTTGTAAGACCCTTGTCTCCTTTTTCCTAAGTTGAAGGATCAGAGGTAAATGTCATGAGAACACAGTCTGAGCTCAGTGCTGCTGTCATAAAGAAAAGTGAAAATTTAGTGAAGATTGAAGGCATATGACATCTTATTAGACACTGACAGGAGCAGAGCTCCTTATCTGTCATTGTCTAGACCTTGAGATTAGGAACTTCCTGTATCCTCATGTGGTCTACCTACCTATCATATGATGCTGTGTTAGCGGTTTACAGAAGAGATCTACATGTGCTTATCAGAAATTATTTAACATTTTATACCTGAATAGTAGATATATAAAATTGTATATGTAAGTCAAAATAAAAGGAAATATATATTGGATAAATGATTATTTATATTTCAATAATATTTGTGGCTTAATGGTGAAACATTAACATCAGATAAATAATTTATGTTGCTTAGAGAATGCCTTGAGCTTTCTGTAACCAGTTGATTACTGATACACGTTTCTCAGAGATTGTCTCCATGTATAGATTATGTTGGCCCAGAAGTTGGTATGTACCGCAGCGTGGCCTCAAATTCATGAGTCTCCTGCTTTTGTCTCCAGTTCTGGGCGTACAGATGTGAATCTCCACTCCTTGCCATGTTTTTGGTTTATTTATTTTTCTCTTATACTTTATATATAATTCTGGATGTATAATTTACTTTTTATATATAGTTTCAAAGTTTAATATTATGAAATCTTGGCAACTTCTGTGATTTCTCTCATTGCTATTGATTTTTCATTTATTTTATTTAATATTATTTCATAATATTTTATTCACTTTTTGATGGCAACAATCTCTGATGTAGTGCTAAATTGTTGTCTTTAAAATCATTATATAGATTAAGGAAGCTGTGCCCCCTTCTGGAGAGACTTACCTTTTCACAATCTCAGAAGCCCATCTTAATCCAGTTTCAATTCTGCTAATTTCTAAATTGCACTGGCATTTGTATTTCTTGAATAAAATCTCATGGTAGTGTTGGTCTAGAGCAGTGACTCCATGAAAAAAAAAATCTGGTTATTTTTTCCCCCTTTTATTTCTCTGGATTTAGATAGAGCCTTCTTTCATTTCCTGACAATGTGGGGAGAAAATTGTTAATTTTTGCTGGGTATCCTTTGCTTCTAGATTAAAGTTCTTCTGATATCAGTCTTAAATTAATGTCTACAAGGATTTCCACAGAGTGAGTTCTGGGCTGCTCTTTGCATCTTAGTCCCTTATTTATCTAAGAATTACACCCCAGATGTCTGAGCCCTGCTTTCTGTCTTCAGCATAAGAGTGGCTTTGGAGATGTTGAGACTTATGGCCAAACTTTGGGCAGAATGCAGGGAATCTTATGAAAGAAGTGGGAAATAGTAAGATCTGGAGAGGACAGGAGCTCCACAAGGAGAGCAACAGAACCAAAAATCTGAGCACAGAGGTCTTTCCTGAGACTCATACTCCAACCAAGTACCATGCATGGAGATAACCTAGAACCCCTGCACAGATGTAGCCCATGGCAGTTCAGTGTCCAAGTAGGTTCCATACTAATGGGAACAGGGACTGGTTCTGACATGAACTGATTGGCCTGCTCTTGGATCACTTCCCCCTGACGGGGGAGGAGCCTTACCAGGCTACAGAGGAGGACAATGCAGCCACTCCTGAAGAGACCTAACAGACTAGGATCAGAAGGAAGAAAAAGAAAACCTCCCTTACCAGTGGACTTGGGGAGGGGCATGCATGGAGAAAGGGGAGGAAGGGAAGGATTGGGAGGGGAGGAGGGAGGGAAATAGAGGGGGGATAGAAAGTAAATAAAGTATAATTAAAATTAAAAATAAAAATAAAGAGTGACTTTGGAGATGAGTAATATTTGAACACATTTAGCCTCAATTCTCTTTTTTCCTTTACAATTTTCTTCTCTTTTCTTGTTTCTTTTATAACATGTTTTTTTACTCTGTTTCTTTTGTTGTTGTTGCTGTTGTAGTTTTTGTGATTTTTTTTTTGAACATATCCTTTCATTTCTCTAAGACTGTCAATCTGAGATAGCTCTACTAATGTTTCTACAGAAGTCAATTGATTTAAATAGGTCTTGGATTTTAACCCAGGTCTGCTCTTAGAGTACCTAGTACTTTTCTGTTTGAGAACTGTTAAGACAATCTTTTTCAGTGACTGCTCATGCTCCCTGTAATAGTATTTTTGACTACTGATTGATACCAGCTACACTCATACACATTGCACAGGCATTTGTTTTTGTTTTTGTTTTTTTTTATTTGCTGACTGGTTTGCATGGGCCTCCTACAGCCCAGCCCATCTCCTTGAATTTGTAAACCATGCCTTTGCAGTGAGAACTGAACTACATCAGAAACCAGGAGAAGCAAGATGAACTCACAGACCCAGGCCTGATAGCAGTGCTGTGTTGGGTGTCTGATGAGAAACTCAGAACTTTTTAATCTTGGCAGAACAATTTTTTTTTTAGATAAGAAATTAGAGTGTGCCAGACTCATTATTTCTTACATAATACTCTGACAACATGATAGTACAAAAATGTTAAATGGCAAATTTCACATGTTTTTACAGTCTGTGTCTGTGTTCATATGCATATTTATTATGTATTCCTGATTGCAGGTGCCTGTGCAGACATTGTGATGACACAGTCTCCATCCTCCCTGGCTGTGTCAGCAGGAGAGAAGGTCTCCATTAGCTGCAGCTCCAGTCAGAGTCTTTTATCCAGCAAAGACCAAAAGAACTACTTGGCCTGGTACCAGCAGAAACCAGGACAATCCCCTAAGCTGCTGATCTACTGGGCATCCACTCAGGACACTGGGGTCCTTGATCGCTTCACAGGCAGTGGATCTGGGACAGATTTCACTCTCACCATCAGCAGTGTGCAGGCTGAAGACCTGGCAGTTTATTACTGTCTGCAGAGTATTAGTACTCCTCCCACAGTGCTTCAACCATCAACACAAACCTCCTTGAGAGTCTCACCAGCTGCCTGCACCACACACAGCCATGGTCCTGCACACTTCCCCTTCTGTGTGACAGCAGGTGTGACTGAAAACATGATGAAAAAGTTTGCAAAGCCCAGTACAAAATTATGGGTTCAATGATTATGATATCTTTTGATATGAGAAACCTTTATATGAAAATGCAAAAAAAAAAAAAGAATTCATTATTATCTTTGCATTCCTTCTGTAACACATGACGACAAACTCTCTTGCTTGAATTTCAGAGGCTTATCATTTTCAGTGTGGAGTCCTAATATCCAACATAGTGATGATGATGGAAAACTTTATTACAGTTTGGAGGCTCTAGGAAAGAGTGCATATCTTGGTTTTTCTAGATTATAGACTACTTTATTTCCTTCCTTTTTTCCTTCCTTTCTTTCTTCCTTCCTTCCTTCCTTCCTTTGTTCCTTCCTTCCTTTCTTCATAGTGCCTGATAGTAGATCCTGATAGTAGATAATTGCCAAATAAGTTAGCTCTGTTCACAAAAATTGAAGTTTAAATTGAGGGAGTAATAAGGACATTACAAGAAAATCACAAACTAAGGAAATGACCATGACCATGATGACAGCACTACAGAAGATACTATAAAAATTCTATACACATAGAAAAAATAAAGGGTGTCTGAATTGTGAGAACACAGAAAAATGTTGATGTCATACATGAATAGATGGAAATGGATGGCAAGAAAGAACACAAGTATCTTGTCCAACCCTGCAAGACAGAAAACTCCACTATAGTTGAGGAGCAGAAGAAAAAAGGAAACAAATAATAATTTAGTCTAACAAGACCCACCAAGTTATAAAAATTAAAAACATTTCTCAATAACCTTATGTGAAACGAAGAAATACAGATGCACATACTGTTGTACTAAGCTAAAAATTGTACCCAATTGTTTGTTTTCCCAAGAAACACACCATCTGGCAATTACATACAGGTGCTGAGAGATGGATGTAAATCTACCAAGAGAATGGAGGTCAAACCAAGCTGTAAGAGCTCTTCTGATATCTGGTAGTGTAGAATATAAACCAATGATGAATTGACAAATAAATCAGTATATGAAATGAGTCAACAAAAGTACAAATGCACACACCCCACACATTTGGGTTCAAATTTTATTTAAAAAAAAAACCTAGAGAGAAAAGACATAGAAGGTCAGATATGTCCTGATACAATAGCAGGGTATGTCTGGATCCTTTCCTCAGGCTCTCATAGGCCACAGTCTTCTTGAGTCAGCATGCTCATCTGCTGATTCAAGAAAATCTTATAAGACCAGTAAGAATGTTAGTACAAACTTTTTTTTTCTTTTTCTTTTCATTTTGCAATAGGGTCTCACTTAAAACTTAGTCAAAAGGCTACAACTCTGAGAAATTACTGACTCAACCCCTCATGTTGTCATGAGTAGAAGCCTGATTGTTTCTGACCAGTGGTTTTGACACTTGCTGACAGAGCATGCATTAAGAAAATCATCAAGGATGTGGAAGGATTCAAGACTACTACTAATCAGCCTGGTCCAGGAGAAGGTGGCTGACTGAACTCTATCCCCAAATACAGAAAATAAGTTCTATTCAAATGTATCATGAGCTTTTTCTGAAACATACATATATGTTGTGCCAAAAAAAATAACACATTATGAGATTCCCTTTTTTATTATCACTGAGTAAACGTCTTTGCATATATGCACCTCCTTTTGTTATCTATTCATTTGTTGATACACATTTTGTTGATTTAGTTCATACTACTGTAAATAGTGCAGAAATAAGTTTGGATATGGGTATATATCTATGTTGTGCTGGTTTATATTTGTTCAAGATCATGCCTATTGCAGGAGTACATGAATTATGTGGTAGTTCCATGTTTCTTAAGCATCCTCCACATTGAGGTCTCCAGGATCTGGGACTCCTTGAGAAGCATATACTGATTGCTTTGACTGCATAGTTTAGCCATTATTTATAGTTGCTTTTATGGTTTCCTTTTTATTAGTTATTCAGATGAAATGATTATTATGGTTTTACTTTGGATTCCATCTCACTTTCAAAAAAGAGAAAAATCAGCCAGACACAGAAGGATCATCTAAGAGCCCTAGCCATCTTTAGAAGAGCACATGATTTTGACATCCTGGAACTTTCCTTACCTTTACGCACATTGATTCATTTAGAAGAGAATGTACAATCCGTATTCTTATGCTCAGTAGTCAGGTTGAGGATGGTTTAGCTGAAGGCACCATTTAAGGCTTTGCCTGGACAAAACTGTGTCTCCCATGGGACATAGAACTCATCTGTAACTTTTTAATTTATTTTTATTTCTTTCACAAAGTTCAGAAAATATGATATTCCAAAGACATGATGGCATTTGGACATCTAAGTAAAGAGGTTTTCATTTTAGGTTAAAGCACTGTATGAGGAGATTGTGGGCCTTTTCCACCATAGTAATTTATGACCAAGCCAGCCTCCACTGTGAAGGAAATATGCATGTTTCTTGACCCATTGCCATGAAGGCTGTCAAGTCCCTAGAGTTCAGTTTTGAAATGTACAGATTAGTATCTATAGCCCATGCCTGGCTTGGATGTTGGAAGTGCGATGTCACCTGTGAAATGTTCAGTGCAACATCAGGCATATAGGTATATAAGCTTGGTTTACAAGACAAACCTTACTATATAAATCATAAGAATATTATTTTAATACATTTATATTGTGTATTTTTTTATTTCATTTAAGATCAAAGAAAATCATCATGTGAATGACATGGTTGTGCTTGCTTATTTTTACAAAAGAATTTCACCTTGTCTCATATTTGATTTTATGCTGTGTAGCACAACTTCAACATATATCAGAGTAGATAGGTATTGTAAATGTATAGTCAACAATGTGAGATTCCTGCTTCACCCATACATACTGCAGAAAATGGCAGAAATGTGTTTAGGGGCATTAGGAAAATTTGGAAATTCTGTTCTTTCTCCATGCATGTCTTCCCACATACACATATTCCCACATTAGGAAGGCTGAGAACCACTGTTCTAGGATCTTCTCATACCATCTTACTCCTTCTGTGTGACCAACTACATCAGAGCCCAGCTCCTTCTTGTCAGCTCTCTCTCAAGAAATAGTTCTAAGTACACTGGCACATCTGCATTTGAACTAAACACACTTGGGCAGCACCAATGTCCCACAGCTCCCCAAATGTGCCCATGCACCTCATTTCTTGCCTCTAATAAGAGGGAGGCCAAGGTTCCAGAGCATCAGCAACCCTAGGAACTGAGTATAAAGCCTCATTTTTGAGAAGCAGAACTAAGGATTCCAGATGACTTAAAGAAAGGATGCAGCTGAACTTTTATCTCATACTTGCAAGAGAGACTCAGGCAAGAACATGCAAATCTGCTGGTGGGTGAGGTGAGAGAGCTAGACAAAGGGAGGAAGCCCATGGGTGAGGAGAGTGATATGACTATCATTTACTTTTTTGTGGAAGAGCAATAGACATAATATCCATAGTGTGTGAAGCAGTCTGCAGAAGCCCATGGACAATATCTGAGATCTTTGGAGAATACAGAGTACACACAGCTATACCCTCTATGACAGAGAACAAGGTTACCAAAAGTGCCAAAAGAACAAGGTTACACGTGTGTTTTGTGTGTGTGTGTGTGTGTGTGTGTGTGTGTGTGTGTGTACTCAAAGGCCTTGGCTCTCCTCAGTCTGTAACAATAGAAGCAAGTCTTTTCAGCAACTAGAGCCAACCATCAATCGGCAGGTGGCAACCAATAGCCAGAGTTGCCTGGGAGATTACAAAGGGACCCTCTGGCCAACAACTCATTTAAATGTCACCCATTCCTGGACGTAGAGGTTTCACATGGAAGAGAAAGATGTCTAGGTGAGGTTTTGTCTCTGTTTTTATTTGTTGATTCCATTTAGATATTTTCATATACATATATATGGTAAGAAGTGTGTGCTGAAGTAGGGTTCTATATCACCCCTCAAATGAGTCATTTAGTCCAAGCTAAATCTTCCTTTGTTCTCTCTCTTACCTTCCTATTTTCTTACCACATAATCTCATTGAACATTGGGGAATTGTACTGGTGTCTCACTACAGCCTGAACCCCTCTGGCTACTGTTCATTGTGAAAGAATACTCTAGATTCTACAAGAGGAGAAAAGTAACCACCAACCCAGTTATAAACCCTGAGGTCTAGAATTATTTTGGGACTAGCCACTTTTATTCTAATTGGATTTAAGTCCCACTCCAGGATATGGAGCCCATGCAAGACACTGCTCAGGTGGTCAATAACCTAAGACTAGAGAGGCCATGGGCTTTGGGGAAACCCAGATAGCACAGTTTTGCTAAAGGAACACAGGAAAGAAATGGTTTCCAATGGCATTGTTTTATACCCATAGATCACATTCTTGGCTGTCCCTCCCAAGAGAAGCTTCTTCCTGCAGTAAATGGGAACTAATATAAATACTTAGAATTAGACAGAATAGAAAGAGGGAGAGACCTTGGAGAATTCTATCCTAAATGGAGTGTCTTCATTAAACCCTTTATTGGAAGTCTCAGGGATCCTAAGGGATAAGGAGGTAGACAGATTTGGAGAGCCAGAGGCGTGGGATCACATCAAGAAAACAGTGTCTTCCAGACACAGCAGGACCAGTGCACATATGGACTCACAGAGACTGTGGCAGCATACAGAGGTCTAGTACAGTTCTAAGCTAGATGGGGTCCCAGTGGTGAGAAGGAGAAATACACATTGGTTCCCATCTCTAACAAAGAGACAGGCACAATTTTTAGGGGTTGTGTCTCTACATTGATTATCTGGACTAGGACTTGATTGGTACCCAAGGCTAGACTCAAACTCATAATCCTCCTGCTTCTGTCTCCCCAGCTCTGAGCATATATATGTGAAGCTCCACTTCTTGTCATAATATTTTATTTATTTTCTGTACTTTGTACATATCACTGGGTCTATAAGTTACTTCATAATCTGAATCTTTCAAAGCCTTTGATTCATGTTATTGTTATTGATTTTCATTCATATTCAAACTTTTTTTTTCTTTGGATGGCAACATTCTCTCATGTTATGTTCAATTGATCTTTATAAAATTATTGCTAGATTTTAAAAAGGTTGCTGCCAATTTTGTAGAGATTTTTTAAATCTATTTACTATAGAGGCAAGACCATCACAAGCCAGTTTAATTACTGCAAATTTCTAAATTACCCTAGAATATGAGTTTCTGGAATTAATCACTCTAGGCAGTGTTGGTATACAGGGATGATTTCGTGATAAATCTGGTTTCTTCCATTGTCTCAATTTTAGAGCCTTCTTTCAATTCCTCAAAATTGTGGCTAAAATACATTTAAGTTTCTGTTGAGTTTACATTTGCTGTGTGATTATAGTTTCTCTGGTCACAGGATTAAATTAAATCTCTTAGAATTTTTAAAGCATGAATTTTTGAGGTCTCCAAGTGTAACCTGGAAACAGAAGCCCACATGTCAGTGGCCCATACTGAGCCACTGTTCCTTGTCCTCAGTATGAGTGGCTTTGTGGAGAGGAGACAATGAGCAAATTTAGCCCACATTTCCTCTTTTCTCAATTTGCTCATTCCTCACCTCAACCCTTAAATTTCTTTTATTGCATGTTTCCCTACTATAAGTTTCTTTTGTTGTTGTGATATCTTGAACACATCATTTCCTTAGAACCGTAAATCTGAGATAACGCTCCTAAAGTTTCTGCAAAAGTCAACTGCTTTAAAAATGTCTTGGATTTTAACACAAAGCTAATTTGCGAGCACCTAATACATTTATTCTTGAGAGCTGCTAATACTCTCTGTGATATTATTTTTAGCTGTTGCTTGTCTCCACCCTCTCTCTCTCTCTCTCTCTCTCTCTCTCTCTCTCTCACACACACACACACACACACACACACACACACACACACGCACGCACTCACGCCCTGCCAGGCATGTGCTTTTGTATTTGCTGACTGCTTTGCATGGGCTTCTCCAGTACAGCCAAGCTGCTCAGAATTTATAAACCAGGCCTTTTCCCTGTGAACGGAGCAACATCAGGCTGGGGGAACAAGATGGAGTCACAGACCCAGGTCCTCATGTTGCGGCTGTTCGGGGTGTCTGGTGAGACATTTAAAAGTGTTTTATAATTTCAGAGTCATATGTTTGTATGAAAGAATGTACAGTGTGTAACAGGGTGTAGCATTTCTTACATAATAATTCACTGACAATATGATACATTTAAATGAGAAATTTCTTAAATTTCTCTCTCTATCTCTCTCTCTTTTGGTTTTTGAGACAGGGTTGTTCTGTGTAATTGACCCCTGGCTCTGTGGACTTGCTTTGTTGATCAGACTGGCCTTGAACTCATAGACAACCTCATGCCTCTATATCCTGACTGCTGGAAATAAATATCACATTTCAACAATCATATGAAAATCTATGTATGTGTATGTGTGCATGTTCACTGCCTACTCATCATTGCAGGTAGCAGAGGGGACATCGTGATGACCTAGTCTCCATCATCACTGGCTGTGTCAGCAGGAGAGAAGGTCACCATCAGCTGCAGGTCCAGTCAGAGTCTTTTATACGACAAAGACCAAAAGAACTACTTGGCCTGGTAGCAGCAGAAACCAAGGCAGTCCCCTAAGCTGCTGATCTACTATGCATCCACTCAGCACACTGGGGTCCCTGATCGCTTCACAGGCAGTGGATCTGGGAGAGATTTCACTTTCAGCATCAGCAGTGTGCAGGCAGAAGACCTGACAGTTTATTACTGTCTGCAGATTTACAGTGTTCCTCTCACAGTGCTTCAGCCTCCAACAAAAACCTTCTTGAGAATCTAATCAGCAGCCTGCAGCCCTGGCCCTGCACACTTCCCTCTTCTGCATGATAGAAGGTGTGCCTGAAAAACTGATGAAAAATTTTGCAGAACCTAGTACAAAACTTTGGGTTCATTGTCTCTTGAATATTTTGGTATTACAATACTTTATATGAAAATTCAACAAGGCTGGAGAAGATGCACAGAAAGTGGAAACGTCTGCATTGCCGGTGGGAATGTAAACTTGTAAAACCTCTTTGCAACTCAGTCTGGAGCTTTTTCAGAATAGTAGAAATGGTGTTACATCAAGATCCAGTTATACCATTCCTGAGCATATACTGGCAAGATGCTGAAACATACAAGGACATTTGCTCAACTATGTTCACAGCAACTTTATGCATAATATCAGAATCTGGCAACATCCTACATGTACCACAACCGAGGCATGGATACAGAAATTGTAGTACATTTACACAATGGAATACCACTCAGCAATTATACACAAGGAAATCATGCAATTGCAGGTGAATGGATGGAACTAGAAAAGATCATCCTGATGAGGTAACTCAGAGACATTTAGGGAAGGATAAGGCTAATATCTGCCACTTCTTGCTTGACAAAATCTTGATGCCGCAAGTCTGATGCAAGTATCCACCATGGCAGTATGTTCATGAGTTCAAGGGCCATGTCGTTCCTAAAAGGCACTGTCTCAGCACTCCTTCACAATTCTGGTCATTCATTTTCTATCTTCCTCTATGAACCCCTGACTTGTGGGGAGGGAGACATCCCATTTAGGAAGGAGCACTACACAGTCACTTAGGCTCAGTACTTTGAAGAGCTGTGAGCCTCTGTTTTAGCCACTCTCTACAGCCAAAATAAGCTTCTAGAATGAATGCTAATAATAGTGCCATTCTGTGAAGATAAATATAAAGACTAAAATGCAGTTTTATGCCATGCACATTTAGAAAAACAATGGTACATTCTCTCTTAGGGCATAGGACCTCCAGAGCCATGGTCTCTTTTTATTTTATTTTTAATCTTTATTTTTATTTATTAATTTTACATCCTAGCTCTAGCCTTGTCCCTCCCCACATGCTTGTCCCACACTACCTACCTGTATCTTCTATCTCCCCTTCCCTACTCCTCAAAAAGGGGAGCCAATTAACACACCAACCCCGGCATATCAAGTCACATCCAGACTGAACACATCATCTCAGTGGTCTAAAGAGGTAGCCCTACCACGGGAAAACTGGTTAAAAGCAGGCAACAAAGTCCATGTCAGAGTTATCTCCCATTCTTCTTCCTAGGGAACCCATATGAAGACTGAGCCTTCCTTTGGCTTCATCTATGTTGTTGACCGAGTTCTAGTCCACACATAGTCCTGGGTTGGTGCTTCATTCTCCACAAACCCTTGGGGGCACTGGTTGTTTGGCTCTGTTGGTTTTCTTTGGAGTTGTTGTTCCCACCCTCCTCTTTTCTTAACCCACTTTTCCACAGGACTCCCTGTACTCTACCCAGTGTTTACTGTGGGTCTCTTCATCTGTTTCCATCAGGTCTGGATGGAGCCACTCAGAGAATGGCTATAGTAGGGTCCAGTCTACAAGAATAGCAGAAAACTTTTAATAAAGCCAGGGTTTGGTCGTATCGCAAAGAATACGTCTCATGTAGGGCCAGTCATTGGTTGGACATTCTGTCAATCTCTGCTTTATTTTTGTCCCTGCACATCTTTTAGGCAGGGTCAATTTTGGGTAGAAGTTTTTGTGGGTGTGTTGGTGTTTCCCACCATCAACTAGGAGTCTTATCTAATTAGAAAGTGGCCTCTTCAGTCTCTGTGACCTATGTTATTAGGAATCTCAGCAAAAGTCACCCTCATATAACTCCTGGGAGTCTACACTGGGAGGTCTGCAACTTGTCACAGAGATGTCTTCAACCAAGGTTTCTCTTCTCTGCAAGCCCTCTTAGCCTCCTGCTCCTGTTCTTCTGAGGTCTGATACCAACACTCATTACTCTCTGTTCCTTCTGTTGCCCTATCCTCTCTCTCCAACCACTTCTGTAGTCTATTATATTTCTCCTCTGACTGAGATTTAAGCATCCTCGTTTGGGTCCTCCTTGTTACTTATCTTCTTTTGGTCTGTGGATTGTAGTATGGTTATCATGTACTATATGATAAAATCCATTTATAAGTGAGTACATACCATGTGAGTCTTTATGGGTTTGGATTACCTCACTCAGGATGATGTTTTACAGTTCCATCCATTTTTCTGCAAATTTCATGATTTTCTTGTTTTTAATAGCTGAGTAGTATACCATTGAGTAAATGTACTACAATTCTTTATCCATTTTTTCATTGAAAGACATCTGGGTTGTTTCCAGTTTCTGGCTATTATGAATAAAGACACTATGAGCAGAGTTGAGCAAATGTTCTTATTGTAGGGTGGAGTCCCGTTTGGGTGTAAGCCCAGGAGTGGCATAGCTGGATATTGAGGAAGAGCTGTTCCAGTTTTTTGTTATGTTTTGTTTTGTTTTTTGTTTTTTTTTTTGGGTAAGGGCCAAATTGATTTCCAAAGTGGTTGTATGACTTTGTACTCCCAATAGGAATGGAGGAGTGTTCCCCTTTCTCTATATCCTCTCCTGCTTCTGCAATCATTTGCATTTTTATCTTAGCTATTCTAATTTTAAAATGGAAACTGAGATTTTGACTTGCCTTTCCCTGATGACTAAGGACTCTAAATGTTTTTTTTTTAAGTTCTTCTCACCATTTTGCTGTTCCTCTGTTGAGAATTCTCTGTTTAGCTCTGCACCTCATGTGTCTGACTATTTTGCCTGCTTAGGCCTCTTTTACTCAGTTGCCCTGTCTAGTCTTGGTATAAGAATTTCTGCCTAGTCTTACTGTAACTTGTTACGCAGTGTTCTGTTGGTATCCCTGGGAGGCCAGCTCTTTACTGAAAGGAAAGGAGGAGGAGATGATCTGGGGCAGAAGGGAAGTTGGGAAGGAGAATGGAAGCAGTGAAGAGAGGAAAAATGAAGTTCCCCGTGTAATAAATGACAGAAGAATTAGAAAATAAGAAAAAGAAATATATATATATATATAATTATTTAATAAATAAGGATTTGTATATAGAAGTTGATCTGCCAGAAATCCAGGTAGGCTGCCAGCAGATCTTCTCTTCTCTGTTTACACAGACCCAGTTCCCAAATCTTGTTCCTAGTGCTGCGATATACTACCAGCTAGAGCCCCCCCTTCCCCTGCCTCTATTCCTATATAGTCCAAAAAGCATCCTCTCCTACTCCTTACTTGTTGCTTGGTTTTGGACCCTAGCTCTAGCAGAGACCACTGCTTCTAACCTAAGAGCTACTCCTTCCAGATCACAAGTAGGATAAAGGCAGACCCACACTTCTCCAACTGCTCCTGACACCCAATCCCCATGGCTTTAACCCCTAACTCTGTAGCTAAGGACATGGTTGACTCTTTGACTTGATTCCCAAGAAATACAAACCCCTTTTCTGCAATCTTCTTATCCCTAATTACCCAAGTTACATAGCTTCCAATGCAGGTCGGCATTCCCTGTGAACATACCATTGAATCAGGTCAGATAAATAGGCAGTACGTGGGTAAGACACTATTTCAAAATCCAGAGATGGAACAGAAAGCAAGGAACAAATTTTCAACAAAGACAAGAAATCAGCACCTAGTCTTTTAATCACCCCAAATGCAGACACCAATATGCCAGTGTAAAAATACAATCAATAACAGCCAGGGCAGTATGTCTCCACTAGAGACTAGTTATCATACCAGAGGAGGCCATGAATATCCCATCATAACTGAAGCACCTTAAAAGACCATCTTAGCTGAAGCAAAACTTATAGACCTTCAAACAGTTTTATGAATATGGTAAAGTTCCTTAAGGAGTATATGAATCCATTTCTCAAAAACATCTAGGAATGTATGAATATTTTAAGGAAATGAACAAAACTGTTTCAGACCTGAAATTAGAAGTAAAATCATTGAAACCTCAAACAGATCAAAAGCTAGAAATGAAAAATATAGGAATTCAAATGAAAAGTACAGAGGCAATCTTCCTGATCAGAATACAAGAGATGAAAGACAGAAACTTAGGGGTTGAAGATACAAAAGGAGAATTACATACATCAGGAAAGAAAAGTGTTAAATCTATAATATCTCATATAGACATATAATATAGGATAAACCTACTAAAATCTGTACACCTAAAGAAACTAATCAAGAGGGAGGACTCTTGCTAAAATGCTCAATTCCTATCCAGAAAGGCAAAGAGGATGGACATCAGATAAAGGAGAAAAGAGGAAACAAGTTAGGAGCCTGACACAGAGCACCTCTGAAAGGCTCTGCCCTACAGACTATCAATGCAGATACTGAGACTTATAGGCAACTTTGGGCAGAGTTTAGGGAATCTTAGGAAAGAAGTGGGAAACAGTAAGATCTGGAGAGGACAAGAACTCCACAAGGAGAGCTACAGAACCAAAAATTCTGAGCAGAGTGGTCTTTCCTGAGACTGACACTCCAACCAAGGACTATGCATGGAGAAAACCTAAGATCCCTGCACAGATGTAGCCCATGGCAGTTCAGTATCCAAGTGGGTTCCATTGTAATAGGAACAGGGACTGTCTCTGACATGAACTGATTGGCCTGCTCTTCAATTACCTCCCCCTGAGGGGGAAGCAGCATTACCAGGCCACAGAAGAAGATAGTGCAGCCACTCCTGATGAGACCTATTTGACTAGGATCAGAAGGAAGGAAAAGAAGACCTCCCCTATCAGTGGACTTGGGGAGAGCATGCATGCAGAGGGTGGAGGAAGGGAGGGTTTGGGACAGGAGGAAGGAGGGAGGATACAAAGTGAATAAAGTGTAATTAATAAAGAATTAAAAAAAGGAAAGACAGAAACTTAGGGGTTGAAGATACAAAAGGAAAATTACATACATCAGGAAAGAAAAGTGTTAAATCTATAATATCTCTAATATGAAGTATCTAGGAAATCCAGGACACTTTGAAAAGACCAAACCTAAGAAAAACAGTTACAAAGAAAAGAGAAGAAACTCACCTCAAAGGCTCAGAAAATGTTTTCAAAAAATATCACAGAAGAAAATTTTTTTCTAATTCAAAGGAGATGCCTATTAAGGGAAAATAAGCAGACAGAACATCAATTAAACCTGACCATGACAATCTGCACATAACAATCCAAACATTAAGCCTAGAGAATAAGGAAAGAATAGAAAAACTGTACAGGAAAAAGGCCACGTAACATATAAAAATACACCTGTTAGAACCAGACCTGAGTTCTCACTGAAGACATTAAAAGCCATAGTATCTCAAAAATTATATATATTGCTATCTCTCTATATATATAATAGATATTTTTAGTATCTCACAAATTAGACTCCAAACCAAATCTAATCATTAGAGAAGGATACTACATACTTATCAATGTACAAACCCACCAAAATTTCATTACAATTTTTAATGTTTATGCCTCAAACACAAGGCCACTCAATTTATAAAACAAATACTACTGTATTTTAAGTCACATATGGACCTTCACACATTGGTAGTGGTAGATTTTAACAACCACTCTCACAAATAGATAGATCATTGACACAAAAACTTATTGTGGATGTTTTGGTTTATGATATGTAAACATGTTTTTTCTTTTTTTTTAAACATGTTTTTCTTAAACTTCCAAGTTGAAGGGGTTGTTTGTCTATACCTGTTAAGTGTGTCATGCAGAACATAGTGTTTGTGAGGTGAATTAGTTGAATTCTGAGGGCTTTGAAGGGTATATGTATATGAGAGCTCAGAGGAAGAAGGCATGGCTGCTTGGAGGAGGACTGCTTGCTGCTGGCTCATCCTGCTGCTGTATTTGCTGTTTGATGATTTTCTGGTTACCTGGACTTCTGGATTTCTTAAGGACTGGTGTTAGTATTGCTCCCAAAAGAATCCTATGACCCTACTCAGCAGAAAAAAAAAAAAAAGCAGAAAAAAACTATGCCCATTGTTCACACTTACCTTCTTTCTCTCCTACCCTGTGTTAAGGAGTTGGAAAGGAGGTAGAAACATTTTATAAACCAAAATAAAGTAGGTTGTTAAAAAATCAATGTCGGCAGTTGGTGTACAATGTGGCTTAATTTACTTCTAAAGTAGGGGAAGATTAGTCAGGTTTGATAAGTGGGCAATATTGTTTTAGGAGCTTGGCAATATAGTGGCTCCTGCCACTGGGTCATCAATGTTTGTCCCAAGAGTGGGGTTTTCTTGTTTTGCTTCATAGTCTGTATATTTTATGTGGGAAAAGATTGGGAGGAAAGCTGAAATTTCAGGTTCGCTCAATTCTCTGGGTCTAGAAAAGATTGCAGAGCTGGCTATGTATATAGAGAATTTTTGAATAGTGGTTGAAGTGCTGGGAATGCAAGAAGTGCCAGTGGAAGGAAAACAAAAGGGCTCAGGCCAGATGTCTAAGATTACATTTTTCCCCAGCAAGAAAGAGGAAAGCAAGTTAGGCTGAAGGCAGATTACTGCCCCACCCTGCTTCACATGCTTTTGCTGACAGGTACCCACAGCACCTGCGTGAGGCCAGAAGCCTTGAAGAGCAGGAGGCAAGGAAAACAGGTTACTGTTAGGCCAAGTGCACCACCAGAGGAGTCCTTTGGGCCTGTGCAAGCAACATCAGCTCTCACAGTCTTTGGGCAACGTATGCCTGCTACTGATGGTGGTGAGGCATGTGATGAGAGGACATGGCGTCCAGTAGAAATGCTGAATTTAAAGCTTTTTAAAGAGGCCATTGTAAAGTATGGAATACATTCGTGTTTGATTAAGCAAATGGTAAGCAAGTGGGCTACTACCCAAAATAGTTTATCCCCCAAGATTGGGAGAGATTGGTGTCAGCTGTGTTAGAAGCTGGTCAGTAGTAACAATGGTTATCATGGTGGAGAAATGAAGCCATGGAAATAGAACAACAAATTTAACATGGGGATAAATGTTGATAAAGCATGCTGAAGACTGTTATGCTGATTTTAAAAAACAAATTCAGTCTGATGATGTAGTAATTGAACAATTGAACAATGTCATCTTTCAGCATTAAGAGCATGGGATATAACCTAGAACCTTTACTCAGACGAACATCGTGGTAGCTTAATAACCAATTGGTTTCCCATAGTAAGGGGAACAGGGACTATCTCTGACAGGAACTCAATGGCTGGCTCTTTGACCTCCCTACCTCCCAAGGGAGGAGCAGTCCTGCTAGGCCACAGAGGAGAACTTTCCAGCCAGCCCTGAAGATACCTGATAAAACAGGGCCAGACAAAGGGGAGGAGGTCCTCCCCAATCCGTGGACTTGGAAAGGGGCAGGGAGAAGCTGAGGGAGGGAGGGTGAGATTGGGAGGGAATAAGGGAGTGAGATACAGCTGTGATACAGAGTTAATAAAATGTAACTAATAATAATAATAAAAAAGGAGCATGGGATATTGTTGAGGAGCCTGGTAAAACAACCACCTCATTTACTAAGATAATGCAAGGCCCAGGAGAAGCCTTCACCAACTTCTTACAGAGATTGGATTCAGCTCTACATAGAGCAATACAAGATACTGAAACAAGACAAATGTTGATACTGATCTTGGCATATGAGAATGCAAAACTGAATGTAAGACAGCACTTTGACCTTTAAAGCACAAGGAGTACCTACAGATGAAAGGAAAAGAGACAGAGAGACAACTGTTATTGGCTCTCAGGAGAATCATGCCAAGAACATACAGCTAGAGGTCTCAGAAATCAAAATACCCAGTGCATTAATTACAGTAAATTTGGTCATTAAAAAAAAAAAACCTATAAGGTTCAATGCTTTAGCCCACAAAATGAAAGGTACGTTAACTCTGAGGAATACAGTACATTTACTTGTAGGTGGAAACAAGCAGATTCTGGCTATGATGATATACAAGGGTGATAAATATGGATCTATTTTCATTTTTCTGCATGTAGACGTCCAGTTGTACCAGCACCATTTGTTGAAGATGCTGTTTTGTTTTGGGTTTTTGTTTGTTTGGTTGGTTTTTTATTTGTTTTGTTTTGTTTTCATTGAATGGTTTTGGCTTCTTTGTCAAAAATCAAATATCCATAGGTGTGTGGGTTCATTTCTGGATCTTCTATTCAGTTCCATGGATCCACTATTTTGTTTTTGTGCCAATACCATGCAGTTTTTATTACTATTGCTCTGTAGTACAGCTTGAGGTCGGGGATGGAGATACCTGCAGATGATCTATTGTTGTACAGGATCGTTTTGGAAATTCTGGGTTTTTTGTTTTTCCATATGATGTTGGGAATACTACTCAGCAATTAAAACTAAGGAAATAATGAAATTTGCAGGCAAATGTGGTGAGACCTAGAAAAGATCATCCGGAGTGAGGTATCCTAGAAGCAGAAAGACACACACAGTATACACTCATTTATAAGTGAGTACTAGACCTATAAGATAGGATAAACATACTAAAATCTGTATACCTAAAGAAGCGAAACAAGAAGGAGGACCTGGGGTAAGAAGATCAATCCTTACTTAGAAAGACAAATGGGATGGACCTTAGAAGTAGGAAAAAAAAATGAGAAGTAGGATAGGAGCCTACCAGAGAGGGCCTCTGAAAGACTCTATCTAGCAGTATATCAAAACATGCTTAGACTCATAAACAAACTTTGGGCAGAGTGCAGGGAATCATATGAAAGAAGAGAGAGTTAGTAAGACCTGGAAAGAACAGGAGCTTCATAAGGACCAAACAAATCTGGGCACAGGGGCTTGTCTGAGACTGATTCTCCAACCAGGGACCATGCATGGATATAACCTAGAACCTCTACACAGACGTAGCCCATGGCAGCTCAGTATCCAAGTGGCTTTCCTAGTAAGGGAAACAGGGACTGTCTCTGGCATGAACTCTTGAGACTAGCTCATTGACCTCCCCACCCCCTGTAGGAGGAGCAGCCTAGCTAGGCCACAGAGGAGGACATTGTAGCCAGTCCTCACCTTATCAGGTGAGACCTGATAAGCTAGGTTCAGATGGAAGGAGAGGAGGACCTCCCCTATCAGTGGACTTAGAGAGGACCAGGGAGGAGATGACGGAGGGAGAGTGGGATTGGGAGGGAATGAGGAAGGGGGCTACAGCTGGGATACAAAGTAAATAAACTGTAGCTACTATAAAAATAAAAAATTAAAAGTCTGCTTTTTAGTCTGCAGGGCAGAGCCTTTCGGAGGTCCTCTGTGGCAGGTTTCTAGGTTGTTTCCTGTTTTCTTCTTCTTCTGATGTCCATCCTCTTTGCCTTTCGGAATGGGGATTGAGCATTTTAGTATGTAAGAAGTGGGAAATAGTAAGATCTGGAGAGGACAGGAATCCCACAAGGAGACCAACAGAACCAGAAAATTTGAACACAGGGGTCTTTCCAGAGACTCATACTCCAACCAAGTACCATGCATGGAGATAACCTAGAACCCCTGCACAGATGTAACCCATGGCAGTTCAGTGTCCAAGTGGGTTACATAGTAATGGGAATAGGGACTGCTTCTGACATGAACTGATTGGCCTGCTCTTTGATCACCTCTCCCTGAGTGGGGAGCAGCCTTACCAGTCCACAGAAGATGACAATGCAGCCACTCCTGATGTGATCTTATAGACTAAGATCAGAAGGAAGAAGAGGAGGACCTCCCCTATCAGTGGAATTGGGGAGGGGCATGCATGAAGAAGGGGGAGGCAAGGTGGACTGGGAGGGGAGGAGTGAGGGGCTTATGGGGAGATACAAAGTGAATAAAGTGTAATTAATACATTTTTTAAAAAAGAAAAAAAATAAAAATTTAAGAAAAAATTAAGAAAAAAAATATAAAAGCTCCCAGGGCATCATAACTGCTGGGGCAAGGAAAAGCATTGGTCTAGGGATTGCCATTCCAAGAGGAACCACAAAAGGTAACTTCTGGAAACAAACAGAAAGGCCTGTCAGCTCAAGACCCTGTGGCAATCACCACAAGTAGTCTTTTCAGATTTGATACGTGTTCCTGAATGTAGTACAGTTTTGGGTCTAGCTACACTTAAAACTCTTAGCTTTCCCCAAGAGTTGACCACAGGTGTTTATCATCCTTGCCTTCAGGGACAGTTGGGATTATCTTGGGAAGAAGTGCATTATCTTCTCAAGGATTTATTGTACATCCCAGGGTTGTGCCATGGTCATGAGACCCTCAGAGACCACGAGGTGACAACTCCATACAAAGGCAAACAAAGCTTTATTATGAGAGGAATCAAACTCTGGACCCAAGTCTCACTGATGCAGCAGTAGAGTAGTGGGACCCTGAGCCCTGGGTGAGCAGGGTTTTTAACAGGAAAAAAAGGGGGTTTCTGTAACAGCAAGCAGTGGGTTTCATGTGTTGACATTACAGGATAATGGGTAAAAGTCAGAGGGGTGAAGTGACTTTCTCTGAGGCATATAATCACAATTGCTATTCTTCTAAAGTATATCTGGAACTTGGGTAGAATTTTCCCAACAGATTCCCAACCAATTCTCATTGATTGTTGCCAGGGAGATTGTCTGTATTTCTCACCAAGTATTTATTCTGTAATATTTCCTGGAGGCTTTTTCTAGGAGAGTTATCTTTGTTTTCTGCCAAGTGCACATTTTGTGATATTTCCTGGTACCTGAATTCAGCTCCCAGTCAAGGTGGCTCCTTTATTTCAAAATAGATTCACCCATGCTAACTCTTCACAGGTACTGCAGATGGGGATTGCAAGACAGAAATTAAAATCATGGAATATGTGAAAATGAGAGAGAGAGAGAGAGAGAGAGAGATATGCAATTTAATGCACAGATTAGAATTGTTCAGCTGTTACTGAACATCAAGGGGAAAGCCACTCCAATAGGAAGAATAGGCTCATTGGGAGTCCTGGAAAACATGTGTTCTAGCAAACAGTGGTTAATGATCAGAGACCCAAATTAATGGTGTTGAAATACAAGGTTTGGTAGATACAGGAGCTGATGTAAGTATCCTCTCCCAAAAGTCTGGGAATCCAAAATTGCCACTTCAGAAGGTTTATACAAAGTATATAGGAAATGGTAAAGTATCTCAAGTAAGACAAAGTGTATGATGGAGAAAATGTGTGGGACCAGAAGGGTGATGGACAGGGAAGTTGAGACCCTATGTGGCTGACATATCCATAAATTTACATGAAAGAAATCTTTTATAAAAATGAGGTACTCAAATTAATAGTCCTGCAATCTCAGAGACAGCAAGTGATGAAATTAGGGATGAAATAATAGATGTTCCTCTGGAAGCTACTGATGTGTGTAATCAAGAACAATCACAAGCTGTGCCCACTGTACAAGCATAGAATATCCATGGGATTGAGTTTCCAAATTTTAAGAGGAGCCACTTCTGAATACCAAGAGCCTTACACTTAAAGCAACTATCAGATTGACCTGTGTGGCAAGGACAGTGGCCCATAACAAAAGAAAAATGGCAGGCACTTGAACAACTTTAACAAAAGCAGCTGGAGGCTCAAAATAAAACAGTCTACCAGACTTTCCAGCTAAGGATGGCAGAGTCGGGTTACAGCTTCTCGCTGACCACATTCAGCCCATCTGGTAAACTTGTCCAGATTGAGTATGCTTTGGCTGCTGTAGGTGGAGGGGCTCCTTTAGTGGGAATAGTGGGAATTAAAGCTGCAAATGATGTAGTATTAGCAGAAAAAAGCAGAAATCCATCCTGTAGGATGAAAGGAGTGTACACAAAGTGGAGCCGATTACCAAGCATATCGGTTTGGTGTATATTGGCATGGGTCCAGATTAGAGTGCTTCCTGTGCACAGAGCCTGGAAACTTGCTCAGCAATACTATCTTGTTTACCAAGTACCCATTCCCACAGCCACTCTGGTACAGAGAGTAGTGTCTATGATGCAAGAGTATACCCAGTCGGTGGTGTTTGTTCGTTTGGTGTTTCTTTACTTATTTGTGGGTGGAATGAGGGACAACAATATTTATTTCAGTCAGATCCCTCCAGAGGTTACTTTGCCTGGACAGCCACAGCAAAGGGGAAGAACTATGTGAATGGGAAAACCTTCCTTGAGAAAAGATATAACGAGGACCTAGAACTGGAAGATGCCATTCATACAGCCATCTTAACCCTAAAGGAAAGTTTTGAAGGGAAATGACAGAAGATAACATAGAAGTTGGGATTTGCAATGAAGCTGGCTTCCCTAAAGGAAGGGAGGGATTACTTAGCTGCCATAGCATAAAGAAGATGCCTGGACAATCCAGATCTCACAGTCTATCTACTTATAATTGTTTAAAGTGTGTTTTATTTGTGCAGACTTATTTCTACATGGTTTAATGGATTCACATTTTTAAAATAATAGTCATAATAAACTGTTAAAATTAAAAAAAAATGTCTATCAGCCCATGGGATTCCCTTGTGATTGTTGTAAAAAAAGAAATCAGGAAAATGGAGGATGATAATGGATAGTGGATAAACTCATTCAACCAATGGTTCCTTTACAACCTGGAATTCCTTTACATTCCTTGTTACCTAGAGCTTGGTTTACAATACTAATTGATTGCATTTTCACAATACTTTTGCATGAGCAGGATAGGGAAATGTTTGCTTTCTCAGTACATACTCTGAACAATTGTCATCCAACAAAGAGATGACACCACTGGAGGGTGTTGCCACAGGGAATGTTAAATAGTCCAACTTTACATCAATATTTTGTGCATCAACAATTAATTTGTAAGCAATTTCTTCAACATATCATTTTTCTTTACATGGATGATATTTGTTGGATGATTCTAATGCAGATACTATAGAAAAAAATGTTTGAGGAAACACAAAGAATTCTGCCATGCTGCCCCAGAAAAAAATACAAAAAGGAGATTCACTTAGCTATTTGGGTTATAAAATAAGTCAACAAAAAATTCAACTACAAAGTGTACAGATCTGTAGGGACCAATTGCAAACTCTTAACGATTTCCAAAAAATAATGGGAGATATTAACTGGCTGAGGCCTACAATTGGATTAAGAACTTATGAGTTAAGAAATTTGTTTCAAACATTACCAGGAGATTCAGATTTAAACAGCCCAAGATGTCTAA
>NW_026590512.1:70346-71402 GCF_907164565.1 Psammomys obesus
CTCAATTTCTAAGAGGTGGGGGATGGTGTTTGTTGTTGGGTGGGTTATGGACTGGTTATGGACTGTTTATGGACTTGCCATCAAGGGGAAAAGAAAGTAAAGGTTAAAACCAGAGATCTTTTTCTTTTTCTCCTCTATCTTTCTTTTCCTTTTATCTTTCTTTATTAGGAAAAAAGAAAAAAAGGAGAGATATAAGATTACAGTATGAAAGGTAGATTATTGAATTTACTAGTGTCAAATATTAAGTACTCTATAAATTATTGTATACTGATAGAAATTTAAGGTTATTTTGTTCAACCTTTGGTTAATATTATTGTACATATTGTACTCAGCTCATTTGAAAATGTGGTATAAAACACTGGTCTTATGAAAACTATTGCAAACTGTTCAGAATGATTAGAAATGCAAATTAGTAGTAAGCAACCTACAAATAATCTTACTTGTCTTGTTAGATACTACTTTAGTTAATTACAGAAATAAGCTTTATTTATTCTCTTGTACACATTTCCAAAGTTAAGTAGATACTACATAGCTAGACACAAATGACGTTGCTCAATAGATAGATAGATAGATAGATAGATAGATAGATAGATAGATAGATAGATATGATAGATAAATGGATAGAAAGATATTTAAGAATTATATAATGATAGATAAATAGGTGGTCTTGAAACACTTCACTTATCTATAAAATATTGCAATTAAAACATTTTAATAATAGAAGGCTTTTTGATAGAGAAACATCTGCTACTGGCAGCACCTCTATTCTACTACAAAAAAACATGATGGGCATCAAGAAACAAATGTGGCAAGATAGATACTAGAAAAAATTTTCCTTCAACTGCTGATAGCAGGCTGTCTAAATAATCTGTGAACATGCAGGACACGGGAAAATTGACTGTCCAAGTTTTCAGAGACTAAGTGGTAGGTCCTTCAAAATTCCTGTTTCACCAAAAAGCCTGTCAGATATTCTGGGCCATTAGGATGAAGACTGGATGCACAAACAACCCAAAAACCTCTGTTGACTGTCCAGGAAGTCAACTGTCTCTGTCATTT
>NW_026590512.1:71412-73950 GCF_907164565.1 Psammomys obesus
GTATGCTAGTTAGGTGACCAAAGGGTTGTTCTGATTGCTGGACTTCAATACTTTGATAGCTGGACTTTGGTAGTCAGCCTCAGGAGAAGGAAGTGGCCACATAAGAGAATATACCTTGGAGACTAGTTTCAAGAATGTAATCCTGTGGTTAAGCAGGGATTAAGGAAGCCCTGGCTGCACAAAAGTTTGTAAAAGTCTTAGTAGGTCAACTGGTAAGGCATCAGATTTTTTTTTTCAGTGTGAAGGTCCAAGGTTCAAATCCCCTCTTCACCCTCGTTGAGTTTGTTTTTCTCCGCCATGGCCAACTCTGCACTTACCTGCCTCAGTCTTTTCCCATGACTATATGAGAAGCTAGCTTTTGATATATGGGCTTATCTCCTGTCAAATACCTGAAAGCAGAAACATTTGCCTTTCCCTTGCTTTGTACACAGTGTTCAACCTTTGGCAATGCCTTCAGTTCAGGTGTCATAAAGAAGGGAAATGCCTGCGCCCTGTTCCTCTGGGCAAACAAATCTCTTCTGCACTGAGAACTTGGTCTTGGGGTTTTGAAGCAATCCTTTTTCTTTCATTCACCATTTGCTTTGGAGTGAGAAGATGGAAAGACCTGCCTTATCCTCAGTGATGCCTGTTCATTCCAAATTCAGGTTTCCAGCTTCACTCTTCATCCTGTGCTCACTATGCCCGACTCCCTGTCCTTTAAGATTAAAGCCTCTTAGTGGAGCCAACTTGCCTTACTAGTCTAACCATGACACACTCTTTATTACTTTATCTTATTAAACCTGATTGTTCTCTTGTTAATAAATATCACAGTGCAAACATGTCGTTACGAGATACAAAAATAGTTTGGAATAGAGAGATGGCACAGTGGTTAAGAGCCCTTCTTGCTCTTGCAGAGGACGTGGGTTTATATTGCAGGATTCATACAGCATCTCACAGCCATCTGCAGCTCTAGTTCCGGGGGATCCAATATACTCTTCTGGGATCCTAGGTGGCCAGGGACAAATGAGGTGCACAGATATACATGCAGAGAAACAATACATGCACATAAAATCAAAACAAGAAAAATTTTAACTCTTCTTTTAATTTTTTTTTTTTTGCATTTTATCCCAAATGTAGTCCCTCTCCCCTAACTTCTCCCAGTCCCACCATTCCTCTCTCTTCCCCTAAATCCCCTTCTCCTAGTACACTGTAATTGGGAGTTCTCTTCCCCTGCCATCTGACCTTAGCTTATCAAGTCTCATCAAGACTGCCTGGATGCTCTTCCTCTGTTCCCTAACAAGCCTGCATTGCCAAGAGAAAGTGATCAAAGAGCAGGCAACCAAGTTCATGACAGAAGCAGCCTCTGTTCCCTTTACTCAGGAAATCACATGGAGCCTGAGCTGCCTGTTGGCTACATCAATGCACGGGTGGAGATGGTCAACAGAACAAAACAACAGCCTACAGACTGGGAAATGATCTTCACCAACCCAACATCAAACAGAGGTCTAATATCCAGAATATATAAAGATCTCAAGAAATTAGACACCAACAAACCAAATAAACCTGCAATTCTTTTGCGATGGTGACATGGTCATGCTTATGTATCTACATGGAATGAAAAAATTATATAGTTACCAACAAAACTTACAAAAATTAGAGTTGACCAGGAAAGACTACTACTACCTGATATTTGAATGCCTTAACATTGTAAATTAATCTTGTTGGCTACCTGGTCCTCATGATGCAAAAATGTACCTCTAATACTATCTTTAAAAGTTTGTTTCTTTTCTTTTTTTTTTAAGTTTGTTTATTTTCAAAGCAAAAGACCAGATAACAATGAAAGTAAAACAAGTAGCCCAGGTGATTTCAGCCTCACAGACTCCCTCACTTACTGTTACCTCAAGAATCAACACCCTGGTCAACTTCAAAAGAGCTATTCCAAAGTGATCAATACCACAGAGACTGGACAGAAAACAGGCAGACTAGACAGAACACTCAGAGACTGAACACAAAACAGAGACTTGTCAGAGAAAGACACAGCTAGCTTTTTCAGCACTTAGCCAGTATCCAAAGTTTTTAAGGGTCCCCAAATAGATGTTTTCCACCCAAACAACAAAACATAATATTAAGAACACAATGCCTCCATTCCCAAAAGGTAGGGTGGGGTGGTGTTGGTTGTTTGGTGGGTTATGGATTGTTCATGATAAGGGGGGAAAAAGTAAAGGTTAAAATCAGGGATATCTTTCTTTTTCTCTTCTATCATTCTTTTCTTTTATCTTTCTTAGCCAATGTTAGGGGAAAAAGAAAGAAAAGGGGTGGGAGGGATATAGGATTATAGGTTAAAAGGTAGATTATTGAATTTCCTACTGTAAAATATTATGTATTTGTATGGATTGTAGTACATTGATGGAAATTTAAGGTTGTTTTGTTCAATTTTTGCTTAATGTATTCTACATATACAGCTCATTTGAAAATGTGGTGTAAAACTCTGATCTTATGAGAACTATTGCGAACTGTTCCAGATGATTAGCAATGCAAGTTAGTAGTTAGCAACCTATA
>NW_026590513.1:0-4492 GCF_907164565.1 Psammomys obesus
AGTGATGGATGACTTCAAAGAAACAGGCTCCTCCAGACACAAGAGGACTGGTGCACATATGAACTCAGAGATACTGGGAAAGCAAGCACAGAACTTAATACAGGTTCATGCCAGTTGTGAGAGGGAAGTAGACATGAGCTCTCACCCCTGACCAAGAAGCTATCTGCAATTGGTCTGCAGTTGCAAAGTAAAACTTAGTCTTCTTCAGTGGACTCTAACTGGCTTTATCATTCACATTTTAGGTTAGTCCCCATGCCCAGGACCAACAGAAAACCAACGCAAGTGTATTTGAAGGCTTTCTGTTTTATGTAACTTTCTTTAAGCATTTTTTGTCTTTTCTTTTTTATTGGTGTATTTTGGTTTCCAATTGTGTGTGTGTGTGTGTGTGTGTGTGTGCATGAGAGAGAAAGAGAGAGAGAGAACAAAACTAATAGCTAATCTCCAAGTCTTATATCTGCATATCACCAGTTTTACATACACTTCCTTTAAATTAATTATTTTAATAAAATATTGTATCAGCAGATCCATAAACCCACACCATAATCGAACATAAAATCATTCCATCAATGCTTGGGAGCAGAATATTTGATTACATATTGAATCAGTATCTAATTCACACATGATGAGCAGAGTTGCCGTTGAAGTACTCTTAACAAAATCCCTCCATCCACCCAGCTTGTATGCGTGAGGTTTGGTGGATACGTTTAGGCACTAAAGTTTGGTCACTGCTTCCACAGCCATAGTCTCCCCAGTCCTGTACTAACAAGCACGTTACAGAACACAGACCTGCCGTGACACAAGACTGTCTCGTACAGTGTTTGGAAAACGTGGCTGTTGCCGTCATCCACAGCCCCTTGTTGAGGACTGCACAGTTTGTGTAAATAACGAGAAGCATGGAGACGTGTGGCAGTTGTGAGCCTCAGTTAAGAAGTGTTGCTGTGAGTAATGACTGGTTTGCATGTCGCAAGTTCCTTTTCATGCGAAATCTAAATGCTGTGGAATGATGGACGGTGTCAATCTAGGGAAGCCTTTTGATAAATGTAAATCCTCTTTTCCAACTCTAAGTTAGGACCTATGAAACTGTGTGCTAACATAAACTGTGCATGAAATACCAGTGGGTTTCCAAAGCACACTCCTAGCTTTTTTTCCCGCTGTAAAACAGGGATTGGTCACCATGTCGAAGAATTTAGAACTTCATAAATAAGAACTGTGTTGATTCTTCAAGTGCAGTGTGGAAAGCTGTTAATGTGTCTGCAGGACCATAATTCAAGAACTATTCAGGTGGCTGTTGGAGAATTCTGCTGGAAGACGACCAACATTTTAAACCTCAAGCTTCTGAGAAAATGATGATCATGGAGTGTATATGAAGAAAATGTTGAGTACTGAAGAGACATGTCATTGCCCATGACTACTTCCCATGACAGCAGAGTTCATATCTACTCCATTCAGATCCTCCCTCTCTGATGAAGCTGGCCTCCCCAAGCACACATAGCCTTTTATATATAAGAAGAGGATTCACTTTCCCTGGAGAATTGTTGTGTTAATTCTTCACTTGCAAAATCTTGTATTAGATCAAATCCAATTATTTTGCAGTTCTTATGCCTCCCAAAGGCAAATAATATCTTCTTGTTTGAACTATGTCTTTAAGCAATGGTCAGTGCTCACAAAATACGCTGTGTTTTCCTGAAACTACAAAGCTTCATGAACAATCCATTTAATGTTTAATGCATAACAATGTTGCAGCTCTTTCTCATAAATCACTTCATGTAATTACACACAGGTGACTGAATTTTTTTTCTGATGCTTGTTATTGATCTGATTTATTGACCAGGTGTCCCATTCATATGAGATACTTCATATAGACTAATGTCTAATAAACCATCACATACACCCTCCTTGGTTTGTATGGTCTGGCCGTTCCATAACTAGTAAATCCAAATGATGGTTCATGACATTGTCCAAGAGAAATGGGCTGTAGAGATTGACTGAAACTGTGCTTGGAGGTAACTTGAAAAGTGGACACTCCAGAGATCTCCAGAGATCTATCCAAACTGTTTTTTCCTGCAGCTGAATTACCTGTCTACTGAGAAAGCATGGTGTAACAGTCTGTTGTAGAATCAGAAATGTAAGGCATCTTCCGGACACAATCCTCCACAATGGGGCTCAGGAAGAATGACTTCTGTGCTCAGGTCCTTCAGTGGTGTTCAAAAATATCAGATATAGCACATTTACAGAAGGAAATGCTGGGTGTTTGTGATCAATGAAAATAAGGTAAATCCAGAGGAAAAGGTCAAGATCATCCACAATGAAAAGGAAAAATGGGATCCTAGAAATCCATGTGTATATGTATTTAAGGAAAGCTCCTCACAGTGTCACAGACATGGCAGCAGATCAGCAAGTATTATGATACTCATGTTAGTTTAACTTAGGAGAACAAGCTCATATTATCTGTTTATCATGTCACAGAGCACAGACACTTGCGACTGGCATAAGAGGACCCTGGACTTGGAAAGGTAGATTTAAATTCAAGTTCTGAAACATCAGTCAGCATAAAAGGATAAACAAGATGCATTTCTCCCTGCAGCTGATCCATGTCAGCAGGGAAGTTGCAGGGATATAAAATATCTGCTATATCAGATGTATAATTGAAATATATCTTATATAAGAACACATCTCGTTCTTAGAGCTAGCCAGACTGCAACTTCAGTGTAAGTCAAACAAGCCTAGTTGCAGTGGAGCACAGGACCAGCAGGGAGCACAATGGAGCCAACAATGCCCAGTAGAGAGATGAGGTAGGTGTGGAGGGAGCTCTGCCTCCTCTGTGGTTTCCTTCTGCAGTCTATTAGCTGACCTGCACCTGCTGTGGCTGACATGTAATACACACAGTGGGGATTCTTTGTTAGAGTCTTCAGTCTATTAGCTGACCTGCACCTGCTGTGGCTGACATGTAACACAGACACTGGAGATTCTTTGTTAAAGTCTGCAGGCTATTAGCTGACCCGCACCTGCTGTGGTTGACATGTAACACAGACACTGGGGATTCTTTGTTAAAGTCTGCAGTCTGTTAGCTCACTCGCACCTGCTGTGGTTGACATGTAACACAGACACTGGGGATTCTTTGTTAAAGTCTGCAGGCTGTTAGCTGACCCGCACCTGCTGTGGTTCTGGCGATTCTTTGTTAAAGTCTTCATAGGTTTATATTTACTTGCTCTCATTACTTTTTATTGTTTTTGAAAAAAATTTCACCCAATGTATTCTGATCACTGATCCCCTCCCTGAAGTTATTCCAGATCCTTCCCCAGTCACCCAACTACACATCCCTTCATTCTTTCTGTGGGAAGCCAAAAGAAAACAATTTAACAAGGAATTAAACACACACACACATATTCACAAAACCTATAAAAACACAAGTCTGTCACCATGATATATAGGTAAAGGAATAGTAGACAAAAATGCACAAAGAAAACGATATGACAGATAATGTCTACAAAAATACTGTTAGGTTCATTTTGTGTTGGTCGTCTATTGCTGGGCATGCATCCACTGTTAAATGTGGTTATCCAGTGATGCTCAATTGAGGAAAAGTGAGTGTGAATTCAGAACCTGCTTGGTCAATGGTGAGACTGTGGCATGTCTCTCTCTCAACCTGGGACTCCATTTGGACTGAGCTTGTGCACACCCTGTGATTGCTGTCATAGTCGCTGTAGGTTCACATGTACACGAGTCCTGTTATGTTCTGCAAGACAGTTTCCTTTGACTCATCCAGCCCCTCTGGTTCTTATAATCTGTGTAGTGTTAAATTCTTTCTCAGAAATAGGACCTAATTACAAATAAATTACAAATTTATTGTGGGTCTCTCAGAGCAATGATAATACCCCATTCTGTTTGGCACCTGTGGGCTGCTGTGACCATTAACTCATAGGGAGTTTTCATGTGCCTGGCAATGAGATGTTCAATTAACAACTCGTGTCTTCTGGGAGCAGCACTGTCCACCCATGAAAGCACTTCTCTTCAAAGACTCCTGAGTTAAAATGAAACACAAAGTTCATCTGTGTGATTTCTGCTCAGCTTTCTGCAATCATCTATCTCACATAACCATGGAGTGTGACCAGAACCAGACCACTGAGACAATACTAATAACTAAATTCCAAGTCTTATCTGCCTATCACCATATTTGCAATACTTCCCTGAAATTCGTTATTTTTAATAAAAATGCTCTATCAGCAGATCCATAAGCCCATACCATACTCTGAACACAAAATTATTCCATCAACACAACTCAAGACATTCTTGTTAGTATTCTAGGCACCTGTGAACTGCTCATTATTTCTTGATGCTTTGTTGTAGAAATAAAATTGTGATCTTGATTTCTATTACTCCATAGTATCTTTTCTTTTACTCCCAGTCTTCCTGCTTGGCTTTGCCATACTATGTGCATTCTATATCCCCTATATTTTTGGTTTTTACTTACATTAAAAGTTCATAGATTTCA
>NW_026590514.1:0-2240 GCF_907164565.1 Psammomys obesus
CCATTTTTAAAATTGGATTACTTGGTTTGTTACTTTTTAATTCTTGAGTTCTTTATATATACTGGATATTAGCCCCCTGTCAGATATAGGATTGATGAAGATCCTTTCCCAGTCTTTAGGCTGTCGTTTTGTTCTGGTGACAGTGTCCTTTGCTTTACAGAAGCTTTTTAATTTCATGAGGTCCCATTTTTTGATTGTTGATATTAGAGCTTGCGCTGTTGATGTTCTGTTCAGGATGTTGTCTCTTGTGCCATTGTTGTTCAAGGCTCTTCCCCACTTTTTCTTCTACCAGGTTTAGTGTTTAAGGTCTTGGAGAGATCAGGGACACAAGGCACATACCTAAACATAGTAAAGGCAATATAGAGCGAGCCTAGAGCCAACATCAAACTAAACAGAGAGAAACTTAAATTAATCCCACCTAAATCAGGGACAAGGCAAGGCTTCCCACTCTCTCCATATCTCTTCAACCTAGTTCTTGAAGTTCTAGATAGAGCAATAAGACAATTAAAGGAGATCAAGGGGGTACGAATTGAAAAGGAAGAAGTCAAAGTATCAGTATTTGCAGATGATATGATACTATACCTGAGTGACCCCAAAAATTTTAGGAGAGAGCTCCTACAGCTGATAAACAAATTCAGCCGGATACAAAATTAACTCCACAAAATCAGTAGCCCTCTTGTATACAAAAGCAAAAGGGCTGAGAAAGAAATTGGGGAAACAATACCCTTCACAATAGCCACAAAGGACATAAAGTACCTTGGTATGACCCTAACCAAGTAAGTCAAAGACTTGTATGAAAAAAATTTCCAGTCTCTGAAGAAAGAATTAGAAGAAGATATCAGAAGATGGAAAGGTCTCCCATGCTCATGGCTTGGCAGGATTAACATAGTAAAAAATGGCCATCTTACCAAAATCCATCTACAGATTCAATGCAGTTCCCTTCAAAATACCAACACAATTCTTTACAGACCTTGAAAGAAAAAAATTCTCAACTTCATATGGAACAACAAGAAACCCAGAATTGCTAAATCAATTTTCTACAATAAAAGATCATCTGGAGGTATCTCCATCCCTAATCTCAAGCTGTCCTATTGAGCAACAGTTATAGAAACTGCATGCTACTGACATAGAAAACTACTGGTGGATCAATGGATTCGAATAGAAGATGCTGAAATGAACCCACAAACTTATGGGCACCTGCTCTTTGACAAAGATGCCAAAACCATACAGTGGAAAAAAGACAGCATCTTCAACAAATGGTGGTGGACCAACTAGATGTCTATATGCAGTAAAATGCAAGTAGATCCATACTTATCACCCTGCATAAAACTGAGCTCCAAGTGGATCAAAGACCTCAATATAAAACCAGGCACACTGAACGTGTTAGAAGAAAAAGTGGGGAAAAGTTTTTCTCTTTCACTGGTCATTTTTTTGTTTATCTTAAATAGTCCAGTACCATACTCTTACGAGATTTACAGATAAAGACAGTTAATTGGATGAAAAAGGTCAATTATATTTGTACTTGCACTGAATGTAGATTTTAGCATTTACATGCATCTAGATATGACACTAACATTTCATTATAAACCATTGTAGGGGCTTCTATAGAGCTGGACAACTCGGGCTTTGTACTCATTAGAATATGATGCTCTCTCAAAATAGTCACTTGAATATAGCACTATTCTTTTGCTTAGCAGTTATGTACAGGATCTTGGCTACATAAATTCTTATCTTTATGCCTTAGTGACATAAATAAGAGCCAAATCCAGGGGCTTCTGAATAGCGTACAACAACTTCTTGAAACAGAGGCTTCAGCCATATGTTACCTTTTCCAGATTAGAGATACATTTGGCAATACAGAGTAAGTGATGTCATAATGGAGGGAAAAATGAAAATATGCAAATGACTGTTGGTTAGAGATGATGCTAAATACCTCACACATATAAAGAACTTTCTGACCAAAAAATGTCAATCATAGTGCCCTCTAAAATTTCTGTTTTCAACCATTTCTACTCCGTGGATTGAACACAAATGTGTAAAGAAGTCAGTTATCCTAAAGCTGTGGGGAGTAGAATCTTGAAGTGGGACCTAGAGGAAATTATGTCTTAAGAACACCAAAAGCAGTACTTTTAAAGGAGACATGAAATGGCAAGAGTCTTTTTAACGAATGATTTCACAGCTGGTGCTTTGGGGAGTTTTTGTCTCACTTCCTCCATGGTTCACATCACTGTGTCTATAGC
>NW_026590515.1:0-128249 GCF_907164565.1 Psammomys obesus
CTGGAAGTCCCGCCTCTCTGGCCCCCCCTGTGGCACAGGGTGTGTCGGTTCTCCGTCTTATACAAGATTTAATACATGGAGGGCTTTTAGTTGATTCTCTGTCACGACACCTTACTTGGAGTCATACTTTCTGAAATCTCCTTCTAGGAGTCACCTTTTGTGAGCTAACTGGGAGAGAAAGTTTACAAATAATTTGTTTATCCATAAATTGGCAGTTATTCCAACCATTGTCTTGGTTCTTGGCTCTTTAAAGTTTTCCTGGCAGATGTCGTTATCTGTAACTATTCATGAGTAGTATCCTCCTTCAAATCCTGAGAAATATAGAATCTGCCTTCAAATACTGGGAAAAGCAGGAGTGAGGGGAGAAGAAGGTAAAACCGAAGACCAAACAAGAGGACTTAGAATACAAAGTAACTTTAAGAAGAAAAGCCTGTCTATGTATTCCTTCTTTTTATTAATTACATATACTCACTCAAGTTTTCAAGGTGTTTTGTTACTACAATAATGAGACTAAGTCACCTGATTTTTAGATCCCAATCTTTTAAAGTGACACTTCACATATAGATATTCATATTGTTACCAGATCCCCCCTCCTTTATTTTTGTTAGTGAAACCCCTCATTTATATTCATGTTCTTTTTACTCTGGCAGGAGATCCAACTCAGTATTTTATGCATAAAGTCTCTGTCAGGAGCCATTCTATTAAATGTGCTCTATTAGGTGGGTGGGCTTCCTGGAAGGGGATCAGAAAGATCATTTTGTTTCCATCTGCCTAACCCCAATAAACAAGAAGTTAACTTTAAAACATGACTCCAAACACTGGATTGTGAAGTCAAATGCTAGGTCCAATTCTTCATAATCTTTTTTGGTGTGGCGTACTTGGTAGCCAGCATTGACCCTCCAAACCAGACTGCATACCACTGCATGTGGTGAGTAATGATTTGTACAACAATAGGCTTGGCCTTCAATCTACAACTGCTTAGCTCCTCACTTAACTTCTGCCTTGCATCTACAGTTCTTTTCAAATCTCTTTGCAAGTGATGTTCATAGTTCCTCAACATTTTTGAACCACCAGAGAGGACAATGTTCTTGTAAAGAGGACCCATGACATCAATAGGGTAATTATGAATGACTTCATCTCCAATTTCTGGGATAGAGTGTGTAAAATCTGGAGTAGCAAACTCTGGTTGGAAAAAAATCTCCAATCCCAGGAATCGCTCATAGCCAACATCAATGGAGAACTCTTTCTTTGAGACAGCGCTGACTCTGTTGTACTGTTTGATCTATTTGACCCAACAGTGTCATACTGGTTAAACTCTTTTACTAAATCTGGGCAGGCATAACTATAGCATTCCTTCACTGCGTTCACAGTTTTCAGGGACTGTTCAGGAGGGATTTCTACTTCTAGGTCTCACAGCAGTTGCTGAATAAAATATGTTATATCTCTTCCTGCAATTAGAATGTGTTTAATACAGCTGCTGATGACATATCCTTCAGCCACAGGAATGACATGAGTGACTCCATCTCCACTGTCTACTACTATACCCATCAGTGTCTGCTCTCCTACTTGTCTTCAGGTCGAGGATGCAGCTAAGGCAACTTTTAAAATAATACTGGATATTTCTGACACACAGGAGTGAGCAGAGGGGGAGATAGGCAGACAGACATAGCATAAGGGTCAAGAGGAAGAGAAAGAGCCCAGAGGAGGCAAAAGTAAGATATGCACCTCAGAGGCATAGCCTCACTGTGATCTATTTTTTTTTTCTATGTGGATCCTATTTCCTAGTAGCCACTAATAAGTCTTCAGTGTGCAGTACAAGATGGCAGCAACCAGTGTGCAGAGGGGGCACCGGATCAAAAACTCCGAAATAAGTGAGTGGAGGGGTAGCTGAAGCCAGAATATCACATTTAGGCTTCCAAGGCAAGAGGGGACAACCTGTGAGCTGGGACAGTTTGGATCCAAGTCACCCGTGGATGTCTCTGGGGACTGAGAATGGTGAATATTCAATACCCCTGCACTTCACATTGCCCCAAACATAGGTCCTCCTGGTTGGCAGAAGAGGCCAGCAGTGGCCTCTGCCCCAAGCATGGTCCTGTCTGCTCTGCTGTGGCACCAGGAGGACATCACATTCCTGAACATCTACATGCCAACTACTAGAGCACCAACATTTGTAAGTGAAAAATTATTAAACCCTAAATTACACATCGAGCCCAATACAATAATAGTGGGAGACATCAACACTCCACTCTCATCAAGGGATAGATCATCTAGACAGAAGCTAAATAGGGAAAGGATGAAACATGCAGAGGTCCTTAAACAAATGGACCTAATAAATGTCTACAGCACTTTTCACCCAAACTTAAAAGAGTACACCTTCTTTTCAGCACCTCATTGAACCTTCTCAAAAATTGACCATATAGTGGGGCATAAAACAAGCCTCAATAGATACAAGAAGAATGAAATAATCCCTTGTATCCTAGCAGACAACCATGGACTAAAACTAGACCTCAACAACAACAGAAATAACAAAAGCCTACATACACAATGAAATTAAACAACTCTCTACACAATGACATTGTGGTCAGGGAAAAAATGGAAAAAGAAATTAGAGACTTCCTAAAATTCAATGAAAATGAAGGTACAACTTACACAAACTTATGGGACAAAATGAAAGCAGTGCTAAGTGGAATGTGCTTAGCACTAAGTGCTTCCAGAAAGAAGCTTGAGACATGCCTTCCAAGCAACTTAATGGCACACCTAAATGCCCTAGAAAAACAAGAAGCAGATACAACCAAGAGGAAATGATGATTAGAAATAATCAAACCCAGAGCTGAAATCAATGAATTAGAAACAAAGAAAACAATTCAAAGAATCAATGAAGCCAAGATATGTTTCTTTGAAAAAAAAAAAAAAGAAAGGATAGATAAACCCTTAGCCAAACTAACTAAAAGGCAGAGAGGAATTATTTGAATCAGCAAAATCAGAAATGAAAAGGGGGACATAATGACAGACACTGAGGAAATAAAAACAACTATTAGGTCTCATTACAAAAGCCTATATGCCACAAAATTTGGAAATCAAAATGAAATGGACAATTTTCTTCATAGATTCTATTTATCAAAATTAAATCAAGATCAGGTAAATAGATTAAACAGTCTTATATCTCCCAAGGAAATAAAAGCAGTCATCAAAAGTCTCTCATCCAGAAACAGCCCAGGACCAGATGGTTTCAGTGCAGAATTCTACCAGACCTTCAAGGAAGAGCTAACACCAATATTCTTCAAACTATTCCACAAAATAAAAACAGAAGAAACAACACCAAAATTATTCTATGAAGGCACAGTAACCTTGATACCTAAACCACAGAAAGACCCACCAAAAACAGCAAACTTCAGATATACCTCTTTTATGGACATCGATGCAAAAATACTTAATAAAATACTTGAAAATTGATACTTAATATGTACTTAATAAAATACTTTAAAAGATACCACCCACTATGACCAAGTAGACTTCATCCCAGGCATGAAGAGGTGATTCAGTATACAGAAATCCATTAATATAATTTACCATATAAACAAACTGAAGGAGAAAAACCACATGATCATCTCCTTAGATGCCAAAAAAGCATTTGACAAAATCGAACAGCCATTCGTATTTAAATTCTTGGAGATATCATGGATACAAGGCATATATTTAAACATAATAAAGACAATATACAGTAAGCCTATAGCCAATATCAAACTAAATGAAGAGAAAGTTAAATCAGCTACAAGGCAAGGCTGCCCACTCTCTCCATAGGATTTGAAATCCTAGCGAGAGCAATAAGATAACCAACTTAGACCAAGGGGATAAAAATCAGAAAAGGAAGAAGGCAAAGTATAACTATATGCAGATGATATGATAGTTTATAAGAGTCATCCTAAAAATCATACCAGAAAAATCCTTCAGCTGGTAAATAGCTTCAGCAAAGTGGATGGATACAAAATTAATTCAAAAACTAAGTTGCCCTGTTATATAGGAAAGACAAATGGGCTGAGAAAAAAATTAGGGAAACAACACCTTTCACAATAGCCACTAATAACATAAAGTACCTTAGTATGACTCTACAACAACTGGAAGACCTGTTTGTAAGAAACTTCCAGTCTCTGAAGAAAGACATTGAAGAAAATATCAGAAGATGGAAAGATCTCCAATGTTCATGGATGGGTAGGATTAACATAGTGAAAATGGCCATCCTGCCAAATGCAATCTACAAATTCAATGCAGTTCCCATCAAAATACCAACACAATTCTTTACAGACCTTGGAAGAACAATTCTCAATTTCATATGGAAAAACAAAACCCAGAATTGCTAAAACAATCCTGTAAGAACAGGTCTTCTGGAGGTATATCCATACCTGATCTCAAGCTGTACTACAGAGCAATAGTAATAAAAACTGCATGGTACTGGCATAGAAACAGAATGGGGGATCAATAGAATTGAATAGAAGACCCAGAAATAAACCAACACCCCTATGGACACTTGACTTTTGACAAAGAAGCCAAAACCATACAATGGAAAAAAGACAGCATCTTTAACAAATGGTGCTGATTTAACTGGATGTCTACATATAGGAAAATGCAAATAGATCCATATCTATCACCCTGCATAAAACTAAAGACCAAGTGGATCAAAGGTCTCAACATAAAACCAGACACACTAAATCTGTTTGAAGAAAAAGTGGGAAAGAGCTTTGTTCTTATTGGCACAAGAGACAACTTCATGAACGCTAAGATCAACAATCAATAAATGAGACCTCATGGAACTGAAAAGCTGTCATCAAAACAAACAAACAACAGCATACAGATTAGGAAAGCATCTTCACCAATGCTATATCTGACAGAGAGCTAATATCCAGAATAAACCCACTAAAAGCTGTACATCTAAACAAACTAAGCAAAAGAGAGGACCCTAACTAAAATGTTCAATCCCCATCCTGAAAGGCAAAGAGGATGTACATCAGAAGAAAACGAAAATAGGAAACAACCTCGAAACCCGCTACAGAGGGCCTCTGAAAGCCAGAAGAAAACAGGAAACCACCTTGAAACCTGCCACAGAGGGCCTCTGAAAGCTTCTGCAGTATAGACTGTCAAAGCAGATGCTGAGCCTGATGGCCAACTGATGGGCAGAGTGAATGGAATTTTATGTAAGAAGTGGGAAATAGTAAGAGCTGGAGGGAACGGGAACTCCACAAGCAGAGCAACAGAACAAGATAATTTGAACACAGGGAACTTCCCAGAGACTCCTACTCCAACCAAGGACTATTTGTGGAGATGACCTGGAACCCCTGCACAGGTGTAGCCCATGGCAGTTCAGTGTCCAAGTGGGTTACATAGTAATGGGAAGAGGGACTGCCTCTGACATAATCTGATTGGCCTGCTCTTTGATCACTTCCCCCTGGGGGGGAGCAGCCTTACCAGGCCACAGTAGAGGACAATGCAGCCACTTTTGATGAGAACTGATAGACTAAGATCAGAAAGAAGGAGAGGAGGACCTCCCCTATCAGTGGACTTGGGGAGTGGCATGCATGCAGAAAGGGGAGGGAGGGTGGGATTGGCAGGGGAGGAGGGAGGGGCTTATGGGGGGATACAAAATGAATAAAGTGTAATTAATAAAAAAAAAAAAATGAAAAAAAAAAAAAAAAAAAAACAGAATATACAAAGAACTCAAGAAGTTAAAATCCACAAATCAAGTAATCCATTTTAAAGACAGGGGTGCAAGCTAAACAGAATAATAATAAATGGCAGAGAAACAAAGAAATGCTCGATGCACTAATATCATCATGGAAATGCAAATCACAAAGACCCTGAGATTTCACCTTACACCCATCAGAATGGCTAGATCAAAAAAATCAGGTGACAATACATGCTGGAGAGGATGTGGAGAAAGGGGAGCACTCCTCCATTGCTGGTGGGAATGTAAACATGTACAACTACTTTAGAAATCAATCTGGCACTTTCTCAGAAAATTAGTACTTCTGCTACCTCAAGATCCAGCTATACCACTCCTAAGTATATATCCAAAATATGATCAAGTATTCAACAAGGATACTTGTTCAACCATGTTCGTAGCAGCTTTATTTGTAATAGAATCAACCCAGATGACCTTCAGCTTATGAATAGCTACAAAAATTGTGGTACATTTACACAGTGGAATACTACTCATGAATTAATAACAAAGAAATCATGAAATTGGCAGGCAAATGGTGGGATCTAGAAAAGATCATTCTGAGTTAGGTATCTCAGAAGCAGAAAGATATGCATGGTATACACTCACCAATATGTGGATATTAAACATGTAATATAGGATAAACATACTAAAATCTGTACACCTAAAGAAGCTAAGCAAGAAGAAGAACCCTTGGTAAGATGATTAATCCTCTCTCAGAAAGTCAAACAGGAAGGGCATTTGAAGAGGGAGAAAACAGGGAACATTAGAAGAGCCTCCAATAGAGGGCCTTTGAAAGACTCTATCCAGAAAGGTATCCAAGTAGGGCCTAGGACTCATAGCCAGACTGGGCAAAGTGCAGGGAATCTTATGAAAGAAGGGGGAGATATAAAGACCTGGAGGGAACAGGAGATCCACAAGGAGAACAATAGAACTAAAAAATCTGGGCAAAGGGCTCTTTTCTGAGACTGATACTCCAACCAAGGTTCATGCATGGAGATAACCTACAACCCCTGCACAGATGTAGCCTATGGCAGCTCAGTGTCCAAGTGGATTTCCTTGTAAGGGGAATAGAGACTGTTTCTGAGATGAACTCAGTGGCTAGCTCTTTGATCACCTCCCCCTGAGGGTTGAGCAGCCTTACCAGACCACAGAAGAAGACCATGATGCTAGTTTTGATGAGTCCTGATTGGCTAAAATCAGATTGAATGGGAGAAGGACCTTCCCTATCAGTGGACTTGGGGAGGGGCATGGGATGAAATGAAGAAGGTAGGGTGGGATTGGGAGGGAATGAGGCAGGGGGCTGCAACTGGGATACAAAGTGAATAAACTGTAATTCATAAAAAAATAAATTTGAAAAATTAGGCTTCATTATCTGTGTCTACAGTGCCCCTGGGCCCAATTTTTTTTTCTCTTTTGGCCTCCGTGTGGAGCTTCTGTTCCCTCCAGGTCTTTTTATCTCCCCCCTCTTCCATAAGATTTCTTGTGCTCTGCCCAAGGTTTGGCTATGAGTCTCAGCATCTGCTTCAATACCTTCCTGGGTAGATTCGCTCAGAGGATCTCTGTGTTAGGTACCTGTCCTATTCCCTGTTTTCTACTGCTTCTGTTGTCAATATTGTTTTACCCTTCTGAATGAGGATTAAGCAACTTCCCTAGGGTCCTTATTGTTACTTATCTTCTTTAGGACAATAGCTACTACCAAGGGCCCTGCATGGAGAGGATGTAGAACTACTGCTCATAGGCATCCTATGAATTTATTCACTGTGTATACAAGCTATAGACCCCTCACTTATTTCTTCCCATTCCCAGTATCCTCCCCTACTTATCCCCCTATGCCAGTCCCCTAATCCACTGATAGGAGAGGTCCTCCTCCCCTACTATCTGAACCTAGACTATCAGGTCTCATCAGGACTGGCTGCATCTTCTTTCTCTGTGGCCTGGCAAGGCTGCATTCACACACACCCCAGACACACATACACAGGGAGGTGATCAGAGACTTGCCACTGACTTCATGTCAGAGATAGTCCCTGTTCCCCTATGAGGAAACCCGACAGGAGAATGAAATGCCTACAGGCTTTCTTCATTTGGCTTTATCTAATTCATTTCTTTATTTAGCATCATTTTTCTCTACGTTTTAATTACTTAGGTGTAATGTTATTGATTTCATAACCCTTTAACTGTTTGAATCTTGCAAATATTTTTTCTTAAACATTGATTACAGGCCAAAATATCCCTTGAAATACCACTTATGCTGTTTTTTTTAATATCACATTGTAAATCTTTACATGAAGAGATTTGAGTTTTTTGAAGCTGAATAAGTATCTTGTTTGTACTCATACAATGTTTGAATATATGTTATAGCATACATATGGAAAATAATATATACCCAAGCACATATAATATGGTAGATTTGATTTTATTTCTAGAATTGAAAGGATTTAGCATGAGAAAAAATCAGTCAATATAATTAGTCCACTATACTGGATAAGAGAAGATTATCAGGGAAGCAGAACCTACTCTATGTTGTTGATCCACACCAGCCATTGAGGCTAACTCTCCATGGATTGAAGGAAATGTCATAGATCTGACTGAGGGTTATCAGGGGACTCAAGGCATTTGAGCTCAAGAGAAGTGCAAACAGAGCACTTCTCATTTTTATTACTAAGGCAAGCAATGCAAGAGGTGATGTTTACAGTTAGCTTAAGCTAATACAAGTACAGCAAAGGAATACACCTGGTATTATGTCTTACTATATTTGGTCATGTTAAAGAGCCAAGATTGTTCCTCCCAGGCCTTACATTTCCCTCAGAGATAATGTGAATATGTCATCGAATTCTCCACATGTCCCTGTTTTCAAGTGCATCCTTTTACTATAGCTTGTGTAATTTTTTAAAGGATAGTTTTTCAGAAGATCATTTTACACTGTTTACACTGTGTTCCATTCACTGTTCACAGTGAAATTTTAACACAGTCTCTCACATATGTCACTAAGGAATTTAAGTAGTTATTTACTTAATAAACCAATCATGAGTAGTCAAACACAATAATATATAACAACCCTTACCTCTAGCATAAAAGAAGAGATAGAATAGATATTTTTATTTGAGACTAGAATATGAGGTGAGTAGTATGGGAAAACATAGTGGATCAATAAGGAAGAAGTTGGAACCACAAAGATATAGAAGTTTCTTGCTTCAGAAAGAATGGTGAAAAATCCTTAGTACTTATTGGCTCTTAGGTGCAGTAGTTGGCAACTTCTAGCTGAATTCTGCCAGCACGCAGATATTGGAGAGCACAGAGCATTTTAAAAAATGGAAGTTAAGCATAGTACTTGAAGTCCTAGCCAGAGCAATAAGACAACTAAAGGAGATCAAGGGGATACAAATCGGAAAGGAAGAGGTCAAAGTGTCACTATTCGCAGATGATATGATAGTATATATGAGCGACCCCAAAAATTCAACCAGAGAACTCCTCCAGCTGATAAACACCTTCAGCAAAGTGGCAGGATACAAAATCAACTCAAAAAAATCAGAAGCCCTCCTGTATACCAAAGACAAAAGGGCCGAGAAAGGAATTAGGGAAACAACACCCTTCACAATAGCCACTAATAACATAAAGTATCTTGGGGTGACACTAACCAAGCAAGTGAAAGACCTGTTTGAGAAAAACTTCAAGTCTCTGAAGAAAGAAATTGAAGAAGATCTCAGAAGATGGAAAGATCTCCTGTGCTCATGGATTGGTAGGATTAACATTGTGAAAATGGCCATCCTGCCAAAAGCAATCTACAGATTCAATGCAATTCCCATCAAAATACCAACTCAATTCTTTACAGACCTTGAAAAAAAGATTCTCAGCTACATATGGAGAAACAAAAAGCCCAGAATCTCCAAAACAATCCTGTACAACAACAGATCATCTGGCGGTATCTCTATCCCCGATCTCAAATTGTACTACAGAGCAATAGTAATAAAAACTGCATGGTATTGGCATAAAAACAGAAAGGAGGATCAATGGAACCGCATAGAAGACCCAGAAATAAACCCACACACCTATGAATACTCAATTTTTGACAAAGAAGCCAAAACCATTCAATGGAAAAAAGACAGCATCTTCAACAAATGGTGCTGGTCCAACTGGATGTCCACATGCAGAAAAATGAAAATAGATCTATATTTATCACCCTGCACAAAACTAAAGTCCAAGTGGATCAAAGACCTCAACATAAAACCGGATACTCTAAATCTGTTAGAAGAAAAATTGGGGAACAGCCTAGAACTCATTGGCACAGGAGACAACTTCCTGAACAGAACACCAACAGCACAGGCTCTAAGAGCAACAATCAATAAATGGGACCTCATGAAACTGAAAAGCTTCTGTAAAGCAAAGGACACTGTCATCAAAACAAAACGACTGCCTACAGATTGGGAAAGAATTTTCACTAACCCTTTATCTGACAGAGGACTAATATCGAGTATATACAAAGAACTAAAGAAGCTGAAAAGCAGCAAACCAAGTAATCCAATTAAAAAATGGGGAACAGAGCTAAACAGAGAATTCTCGACAGAGGAATATCGAATGGCAGAGAAACACTTAAAGAAATGCTCATCCTCATTAGCCATCAGGGAAATGCAAATCACAACGACCCTGAGATATCACCTTACACCCATCAGAATGGCCAAGATGAAAAACTCAAGGGACAACACATGCTGGAGAGGTTGTGGAGAAAGGGGAACCCTCCTCCACTGCTGGTGGGAATGTAAACTGGTACAACCACTCTGGAAATCTATCTGGCGCTTTCTAAGAGAATTAGGAAGAGTGCTTCCTCAAGACCCAGCTATACCACTGCTAGGTATATACCCAAAGTTTGCTCAAGTACACAAAAGGGATGTTTGCTCAACCATGTTTACAGCAGCATTATTTGTAATAGCCAGAACCTGGAAACAACCCAGATGTCCATCAACAGAGGAATGGGTGCAGAAATTGTGGTATTTTTACACAATGGAATACTACTGAGCAATCAAAAAGGAGGAAATCATGAAATTTGCAGGCAAATGGTGGAATCTAGAAAAGATCATCCTGAGTGAAATATCCCAGAAGGAGAAAGACAAACACGCTATATACTCACTTATATAGACCTATAAGATATGATAAACATAATGAAATCTACACACCTAAAAAAGATAATCAAGAGAGTGGACATGGGGTAAGTTTATCAATACTCGTTTAGAAAGACAGATGGGATGCACATTGAACATATGACAGGAGTCTACTGAGCGCATTTGAAAGACTCTAACTAGCAGTGTTTTCAAAGCAAAGACTCATGACCAAACCTTTGGCAGAGTACAGGGAATCATAAGAAAGAAGGGGAGTTAGTCTGATGAGGAAAGGATAGGAGCTCCACAAGGACCAAATATATCTGGGCACAGGGTCTTTTCTGAGAATGACATGCAACCAAGGACCATGTATGAATGTAACCTAGAACCTCTACTCAGATGTAGCCTGTGGTAGCTCAGTAACCAATTGGTTTCCCATAGTGAGGGGAACAAGGACTATTTCTAACAGGAACTCAATGACTAGCTCTTTGGCCTCCCCACCCCCCAAGGGAGGATCAGTCCTGTTAGGCCACAGAGGAGAGCTTTGCAGCCAGTCCTGAAGATACCTGATAAAACAGGATCAGCTGAATGGGGAGGAGGTCCCCCTATCAGTGGACTTGGCAAGGGGCATAGTGGAGATGAGGGAGGAAGGGAGGGACTGGGAGGGAATGAGGGATCGGGACAGGGCTGGGATACAGAGTTAATAAAATGTAACTGATAAGAAAAAAATAAAATTCAAAAAAAAGAAAAAAAATGGAAGTTAAGACATTTTCTAGTTGCTAATAGAAGAAATGAAACTAGTAGAATGAACTCAGTCAATGCAAATATGTCCAGGCTTAACATGTCTAATAGACACAGTAGATGACGAAAACTCATACCTAAAGTGATATGAAATAATACTTTATAAAAACCTTTATTCATTACAAGAGAATAGGTTACCATAGTAGCAAAGAATCAACAGCACTAATAAAATTAAATGTCATACTTAATATGAATGCTGCACTTTAAATTGGGAAATAAAAAATGATGCCTATCATCACTTTGTCTATTCAACATTTTGAAGAAGTTACTAAGACATACTGCAATAACAAAATTAAGATTAAAAATTGAAAATCAGCTGCTATCATTAACAGAAATTAGAATATATGTGAATTTTTATAAAGATAAACATAATCAAGTGTATTTTAAAAATTAATGCTATAAAATTGAAATAAAATATTTTGTTATGGTAGTAACAGAATATAAAGGTGACACTAAAATGTAAATTATACTATAGAAGAATGTTATTACTTAAGACATGTACATATACCATGCCATATAATATAATTGTATATAAGAAAGTATATAAACATGTTTCATTTATAGTAACATTAACTGATAATGAACATTAATATATTAAAATATGTCACTATTATTTAGAGATGTTAGTGTAAATACAAGTAGAAAATTGTGATATATTTCTGAAAAGGAGTCATACTCAGTATCATAAACAGGTTCATTTTTCCCCAGATTTCTTTTCTATTATATGATAATCCACATTCTTCTAAAAAGAAACATAATAGATCATATCTGAAGAGTATCAAGATGATTTTAAATGTTAATGTTATTTTAACATTAACAGAAAATGCCAATAGGCTATTGATGAAGAAAAAATATATATGTGAAAACATACCCTAGTAAATATTAAGTGTTACCAATATTAACAGTATTCAAGTATCTGTAAGTGGAGTTGCAAAAACAATCAAATAGAACATTAGAAATGAGCAAATGTCCTAAACCAGGCTCACCTATACTTGAAATCCTGACAATTTCAAAATGTCCTTTCAGGATACTAAGTGAAGAACAATGCTTTTACTGAAATGTAACAGAGAAACAACCAGCTATCAAAACTGAGTAAAGTTTGCAACTATACCATTCCTTCACACAAGGTAAAAGGAATTCATATAAAGGATTTGAACTTGCTATTTTTTTCCAAACTTAGTAGAAGACGGTAAAAAGAATGTTTTATAAAAAGTGCTAATGATGGAGTGCAGACCTAGTTTACTTCTAGTGGCTGTACACCTACTAGTGTAACTTCTGTTTTAATTTTTAAGGACAGTCCATATAGTTTTCCACACCGATTACATTAATGTACTTTCGTATAAACAAAGTACACAGGTTGCCCCCCCCTTTTTTTTTTTGACATTCTTAATCCATTTTTCTATTGTCTATGTTTTGGATGTATTCTTTAAAAACTTTCCCGGAATATCCTGAAACATTCCGTCTTTTTTTTTTTTTTCTTGAAGCTTCAGAGCTTTAGGTCTCATAGTCTCATATTGGTTTGTTGGTGGTTGGTTTTATTATGTTGGGGTGGGTTTTTAGGGGGTTGTGTTTCTGCTGTTTCTATTTTGTTTTGCTGGAGTTGGAAACGAGTGACTTAGGCACGCTTTCCTAATGTTTACAGATATCTCTTTTATGGGTTTGGCCTTATAAGTTGGCATTTCTGTCCTGGAGATCTTAAGATTGTTTCTTTGTTCTGAAATTTTGTCTGAATATTTGGCATTTTTACTATAATTTGACATGAAAAGTTTATTTTCTGATCGTGTGTTTGTAGTTGTAAATTATATGGTGGGATTTTTGGTTATTTCTTGAAATTTCAGGAAATTTCTTCTATAATTATATTAACTTGATTTTCTGTGTCCTTAGATTGTATCTAAATTCTTCTTTCTTCTCCAAGGTTTCAGTATTTTCATTTACAAGAGAGAGAGAAGAAAAAGAGAGAGAGAGAAACACAGATGCTTTCTCTGTAGATAGCTGCATGTTACCAATAAGACAAACTTTAGAGGCTGGAGAGTTGACTCCACAGTTGAGAGCACTTTCTGTTTTTGCAAAGGCCCCTACTTAGGTTTCCCAGCAACAACTTTGGGGCTTACAAGCTGCTGTATCTCTAGTTCTAGGATCTGGTGCCTTCTTTTCTCTTCCATGGGGACCAGGCATTCACACAATGCACTAATGTATGTGCAGGCAAAACACTCATACACATAAAATACACTTTTTAAAACTTTTTTATTTTAATTTTTATTTTACAATTTATTCACTTTGTATCACTCCTGTAGCTCCCTCCCTCCTCCCCTTCCAATCTCACCTACCCTCCCCCTTTTCTATTCATGCCCCTCCTCCAGTCCACTGATAGGGGTGGTCTTCTTCCCTTTTCTTCTGATCCTGGTCTATCAGGTCTCATCAGGAGTGGCTGCATTGTCTTCCTCTGTGTCCTTGTAAGGCTGCCCCTCCCCCTCAGAGGGAGGTGATCAAAGAGCAGACCAATCAGTTCATGTCAGAGACATTTCCTGTTCCCATTACTATGGAACCCACTTGTACACTGAACTGCCATGGGCTACATCTGTAGGGGTTCTAGGTTATCTCTATGAATGGTCCTTTGTTTAAGTATCAGTCTCAGGAAAGACCCCTGTGCTCAGATTTTTTGGTTCTGTTGCTCTTCCTGTGGAGCTCCTGTCCTCTCCAGATCTTACTATTTCCCACTTCTTTCATAAGATTCCCTGCACTCTACCCAAAGGTTGGCCATAAGTCTCAGCATCTGCTTTGATACCCTGAAGGGAAGAAACTTTCAGAGGCCCTCTGTGGCAGGCTCCTGTATTGTTCCCTGTTTTCTCCTTCTTAATACACATTTAAGAAAATTTAAAAAATTAATTGTATATTCCTATTGTATATGGTACATAGGGTATTTTCATATAACTCTATGATGTACATTGGACATATTCCTTAATATCCCTCTGCTTCCTCCTCCCTCTTCCCATGGGTTACCAAGTATTGTATCTTGATTATGTCCTTTAAAGTTGGACAGAGTTCTTTAAAGTTGTAGTCATACAAAGATTTTCCTTCATTATATTTCCTTACTTTACCTACAGTGACTGATATTTTTTCTTTTGCTTTACCTGTGCTATTGATAATGATTTCCACAATATTTTTTAAGTTACTATGGTTTTGTCATTTTTAACATTAATGGAATTTTCTCTTTTCACCAAAATCTCAAATTTCCTTGCTGAATTTCTCATACAGTTTGTTGATTCTCCAGTGATCTAAATTTTATAACTTCACTCATTTGCTTGTTTGTATCTTACTGAGAGCGTTCATAATTTTTACCATTAGAGTTTTCTTATTTGTCTTCACTTTAAAAATTTCAGTAACTTTATGTTCTGTCACTAGAGAATTATGTTCTTTTGGAGAAACCATTTGATCTAGGTCTTTAATGTTTCTGGTATATCTGTGTTGTCACATTCCCATTTGTTCTTACAGGTATTTATCTTCCAGCTTTTTTTTTTCATTTTTATTTATATATTTATTACAGTATATTCACGTTGTATCCCTGCTGTAGCCCCCTCCTTCATCTCCTCCCAGTCACACCCACCCTCTCTCTTCTCCCCATATGCCCTTTTTCAAATCCCCTGATAGGGGAGAACCTCCTCCCCTTCTATCTGACCCTAGCTTATCAGGTTTCATCAAGGCTGGCTGCTTCATTTTTAGGCTGCACCCGGCAGGGTGAGATGATCAAAGAGCCTGCCACTGAGTTGATGCCAGAGACAGCCCCTGTTCCCATTACTAGATGACCCACTTGGAAACTGAGCAGCCAATGGGTTTCCCTTGAACATGGTATGTAGGTCCTCTCCTTGTGTGGTCCTTAGTTGGAATATCAGTCTTTGCAGGACCCTGTGGGCCCAAGTATTTTAGTTCTGGTTTTCTCTCTGTGAAGTTCCTGTTCCCTCCAGGTCTTCCTATCTCCCTCTTCTTCAGCAAGGATTCTGGAACTCTGTGCAAAGTTTGGCTATGAGTCTTAGCATCTCCTTTGATACCATGGTGGGTAGAGTCTTTCAGAGGTCCTCTGTGGAAGGCTCCTGTTCATTTTTATTGAGTAGTCCTAATAAAAAGTCTTCCTAACAGGGTTCAATCCCCACCATCACTCACAGAGTGAAAACAACAACAACAACAACAAAACCCTGCTGTAGGAGCAATTCTACCAGAACAGACCATCAAAACAGATATAGAAGAATGCATAAAATTAAATAAGGTCAAATCTTTCATCACTAAATACACTGGAAAAATAGTCAAAGACAGTCTAGGTTAGTCTCTGAATTTAACAATTTTTTGGGCTAAAATAAAAAGTATATACAAGAAATAAAGTATACATGCAGGGAAATGACAAAAGCAGTATTAAGTAAAAGAATCTGAAAGAAGTATGGCAAGAATTACATAAAAATGAAAATTTAAATATTTTGCTTTCACAATAAAAAAGAAAGTGAGTTAAATAGCCACAAGAAATAATAACAAGGACTTTTTAAAACATAAAATAACATCAAAGTAATTATAATAATTTGATAAAAAATACAAGTGTCAGAAAAATAATGTTTTGCTATTGTTTTTGAGGTAAGGTTTCTCTGTATAGCCTTGGCTATAATGGACTTGATTTTGTAGGCCAGGTTTGACTTGAACTCACAGTGATCTACCTGCCTTTCTGCCGTCTTGAGTGATGGGATTAAATGCATGCCCAGATTAAGACATTTGAAAGACAAAATTTTAGTACAGTTTCTGTCTAGGCATGCTAACATTGCAGTTTTCTGTGCTGGGAAGGTGGTTTATTGACGTTATACTATCCTATTTTTCCTACTGTTCATGCTGGTGCTGAGGCAAGATAAGTCAAGCATCAATTGTCTGTCAGGGGTACATTGAGTTCAGTAGCTTTCCATCCTTGCATGCTGAGTCAGCTAAATGTTTACTCCACTTGGCAATCTATATGTGAGACAGGTCCTTACTTTCCTGAGACATCCCAGTTAGCAAAAGCTGGATTGTGTAGTATCCAAGCCATCTGTTGTCTCTTGAGTGTATTGTGGCATTAAGGAAACACATGCAGCACCAAGATGTGATTTGAACAACTTGTGTCTGAGTTTTTAGGACCTCCATAGTAATCAGTTCCGTGTTGAAAAGAGGAGCCTGCTGTAATTGAATGCTTCCCTGTTTTCACTTAAAAAAATTGGCAAAGTAGTATCACCAGAAACCAAACACCCCAATGACACTGGACATGGACCTTTTAGTTTCCACAGTTATTTGCAGATAATGGACCTTCCAATTCTCCTTATCACATGGATTAAAGTCACAAAGCCTGGTATTCTTCAAAATCTGAGCTTTCTGTTACCTAACTTCCTAGTGTATTTGCATCCTGTACTCCATGTTTGCTTTATGTAACAATCACCTACCTGGGACTTATGATTGATCCTTACTTCCAGGTCCCATGAATAACTGTCCCAAAGGGTAGACACCTCTTAAGGTGGTTTATGACTATAACAATCAGAGACATGGAGAGTAACCAAACAAATTTCTTCTCTAATGATGGCTTGCCAAGCAAGAAGAATATTTGACTGAATCCTCCCACTGGATTTAGATTTATGAGAACCCTGGGATATCCTATGGTTTTGACTGAGTCTTTTTTTTAATTTTTTTTATTAATTACACTTTATTCATTTTGTATCCCCCCAAAAGCCCCTCCCTCCTCCCCTCCCGAGCCCACCCTCCCTCCCCTTTCTGCATGCATGCCACTCCCCAAGTCCACTGATAGGGGAGGTTCTCCTCTCCTTTCTGATCTTAGTCTATCAGTTCTCATCAAAAGTGGCTGCACTGTCCTCTACGGTGGCCTGGTAAGGCTGCTCCCCCCTCAGGGGGAGGTGATCAACGAGCAGTCCAATCAGATTATGTCAGAGGCAGTCCCTCTTCCCATTACTATGTAACCCACTTGGATACTGAACTGCCATGGGCTACATCTGTGCAGGGGTTCTAGGTTATCTCCACAAATAGACCTTGGTTGGAGTATGAGTCTCTGGGAAGTTCCCTGTGTTCAAATTATCTTGTTCTGTTGCTCTCCTTGTGGAGTTCCCGTCCCCTCCAGTTCTTACTATTTCCCATTTCTTACATAAAATTCCATTCACTCTGCCCATCAGTTGGCCATCAGGCTCAGCATCTGCTTTGACAGTCTATACTGCAGAGGCTTTCTCAGAGGCCCTCTGTGGCAGGTTCCAAGGTTGTTTCCTGTTTTCTTCTGGCTTTTTTAACCAGGACCTCCACATTACCTTGGTAATGAGGCTTTAGCTTCCCATACCCTGTCATGTATACTCAGCATACTTAATTATACTGTATAGCTTTTCTATTTCTCTGTGCTGTTGCCATGTTCTACCACTATTTCTGAAGCCTTTTCCCCATTTCTCTTTTGGAATAGAGTTATATTTCTCTTAATTCTTCCCGTAGTGTGAACTAAGGCAGTTTCTAATCTGATATCTTATTGGAAAATCACCTGCATGATCTTAATGTTACATAGGCTAGAAATTAATTTTGTTGAAATTGTCACTCCACAAGACTACATTTTGATATTTGCTTTTGTTTCATAATATTTCTTTTGAATTGCCTTTGATAGTTTTGTTTTTATTTTTTCCTCAGGTATAAGTTTGGGCCTGTTTTTTTGCTTGAAGATCATGGAAAGGCCACAGTGAGGCCCATTCTATTGTGTTGGGATCATGTCAGTGAGCATAATGTAGTTCTTTCCTCGTGTCTTGGTTGTACATGATCAGTGTTGTTAACTACATCAATGATACTACATGCTTTGCACGTCTAACAATCAGAAGTTCAGGGTAAATTCCCTGCACTCAATCTCATGGCAGTTTATTTCTTGATACATCCTTATTTACAGAATGAGTATTCAGTGGGAACCAATCTTAGAAAAAAAAAATTTCAGCCAGTACTTCCACTTCCTGTGTTAGAGTCTTATTATATACTCCTTGTGCCAGTTGTACAGAGACATTCCATTTCTCATCTCTGTCTGGAAAAGTTAGAAATTGGGGGGGAGGAGTTTAAAAATATAGTTCTTTGTATTCAAACATAGTTATGTCAGTAACATCTGGAATGTGTTTTTCCCTCTGTGGTTATTCTATGATCTGACTTTTAATCTTTTTCTTTTGGCTTCCTAGAACAGAATTCTACATACTTATTTGCATTTTTAATAAGGAGAGCTGTTCTTACAGCAAAGAATTCATCAAAGACTTTGGGATTCACTTGTCATTTTTCTTTGCTTTTCAAGACAGGGTTTCTCTATGTATCCTTGGCATTCCTGGACTTCTTTGTAGACCAGGCTGTCCTCAAACACACAGTGATACACCTGTGTCTCCCTCCCTGAGTGCTGAGATTACAAGCATGTACCACCATACCAGGCTTATCTGTCATTTTCTATATTCATATTTCAGAAAAACAAGGAGAACAACTACAGTAGGTAATGCTATAATTTACCATTTAGATAACTTGCCAGTAGCCTTTATAAGTGAAAGGGAAATTGCTGTCTTTTGGCAAAGAAAATGAAATTAGGAACAAGACTTTTCCATATATTTCCTTTTAATTTTCATGATAGTAACTTTTTTTTTACAATTATATTTTTACTTTTAAATCCAAATACAATTATATTGATTTTCTCTTTCATTTCTTTCACCCTTATCATTCACCCTCCACCTTGCTTTATCTTGGATTTTTGATGTTCATTTCTTTAATTGTTGTTACATATATATGTGTGTTTGTATGCCTATGTGTAATCATAACTTTACAAATATAACCTTCTCATTTCATATAAAGTTCCTTGTATGTATGATTTCAGGGCTGTCCATTTGGTATTGGAAGTCATTTGGGGGACTGTACTTCGAGCAAAACTCTCTCACTGTCAGCTTTCCTTAATTGATTGTAATCCTTTATCTAGTGTTGAGGCCCCCAAATTTCAGCCTTACACATTAGCATATTTATTAATATCATCCTTGTTTAGGTATTGTTTAAGTAGATGTGTTGATGAGAAGTATATAGTTCATTTTGATCTACCTTATTTACTTTAGAAATGTTTGCAGAAAAAGGAATTTTTCATTAAAGGTTGAATAATCTTTTCTAAAGGGTTTTATAGTACAGGCACGTTTTTCCTTTAGATAAAACAATTGTTTAATATGGAAAGTAACCCCAATTGCTTAATTGTGGTAAATTTAGGAATAACCATGTGTGACAAATGGCAGCATCTTGTTTTGTTATCTAAGAACTAGATAGCTATCTCTATCTTTTATCTTAAGAATATGCACTTAATAGGTTTGTCTATTTTCTTCTTTCTGGTTTTGCTAACTCTTTAACAGTTTACCCTGTAATATGTATCATATTCAGATTAGTAATTTTTCAGTAATAACCTTTTTTCTCTTTATATAATACTTAGTTTAATCTAAATCCTTTAGTACTGGAAACAATGCAGATTAAGAAATCTTCCTGGGCTCAACTTTATGTTTTAGAAAATGTCTTTTTGTAGTGAATCACTATTGCTCACACGAATTAAATAAGCCCAAGGAAGCTTTTTTGTGTTTCTCTGTGATAGAGCTCCACACGTTTCTCTCAATGTTCTTTGCTTTATTTTATAAAAATTAACTGAACTTTTTGTACCAGATGATCAATAAAAATAAAATGCTTGTCAATCAAACACTGGTCAATCTTCGTTCTCCACAGCCCTGAAATTTGTCATAACCTCATGTGAGTCATCATACAGTCCTTTTTGAAAGTAGAATGGTTTTTGTGTGAAACCACATGAACTTTTCAACACATATTCTCATATATCATATTCTCTCTAGCTTTATTTACAGTTCTCTGTAGAGTAACATTCAAGATTCTATAGATGGGTAACTATATTTGATGAAATATAGATGAATTATTCAAAGTAGTTAATAAAGATTTGAATACTCCCAATTTTAGAAATAGTGTATCAGTACATGCACTGAAGTTCCTTTAAAAATAATTTAAAATTTTTATTGTATGTATATGACTATTGTACATGCATGCATTTATCTGTATTGCTTGTGTGACTGGTTCCTGTAGAGGCCATCAAAAGGACACTATAGAGAAGGGACAAGATGGTGGAGCCAGGAGAACACTGCATCTGAGGTGCAGGACAACATTTTCCGTACAGCGACCAAGAGACTGAACTCTAGGCCCTAAAACAACAGCGATCGTGTTTCCCAGGTGAGAGGAAACCCCCATGGCATGGGAATCATTTGGGTCCACTCTCAGGCCACTCCGCCAGAACCTGGAAGAGATCCCGGGTCGCGCAGGTACTAGGTCTCCAGACCAGAGCTACACTCCTGTGTGTCCCGATCACCTTCCCAGGCTCAACAGTGGGCACAAAAACACCAGAGACTGGGAGTCCCAGTCTCGAGAAAAACTCACTGGGAAGGAAGGTAGTGGGGCTGGCCACAGGTCACCCAGTCTTTACTTGGAAGAAGTCTTGCAGACCAGCAGGTATGCGCCGCCATCACTGAAGTGGGCTCAAGCTGACAGCACGGAGAGTGGCTGCGTGCCCAGCTCTCTGGCAAAGATAGAGCTGTGCGCCCCAGTGCAACAGAGACTGGGAGTCCCTGTCGGGAGTAAATCCCACAGGGAAGAAAGGGGCAAGGTGGAGATGAGGGAGGGAGGGAGGGACTGGGAGGGAATGAGGGATCGGGACACAGCTGGGATACAGAGTTAATAAAATGTAACTGATAAGAAAAAAATAAAATACAAAAAAAAAAAGTGAAAAAAAAAAAGAAAGGAAATGGGGACCCGAATTAGGTCAACCAGTATATCCCTATGAAAGGTCCCGCAGACTGGCAGGCAGGCGCTTGCACCGCCAGCCCAGAGGCCTGCTTTGTACCAACTATTCCTCAAAGAGAGAACTGTGCGCCCCAGGACACCAGAGACTTGGAGTCACTGTTGGGAGAAATCCTCACAGGGAACGAAGCAAATGAGACAGACTTAGGCCACCCAGTATATCCCCAGAAAAGGTCCCATAGATTGGCCCAACCCTGGGGCCTGCTATTAGCAGGAGAGCGGTAATCACCTGCCACAGATTACCACTTGGGTACTGGGGGCACAGAGCCCCAACCTCAGATCTACAAAAGCCCGGGATCCCTGAGATCAACCCCCAGATACTGCTCCAAGAGGCAACCAGTTATCCTTAACAAAACTGACCAAACCAAGGGACACACAGGTTACAGCAGCAGCTCACTAAATTTACAGCAAGAAACCCAGAAGCAGGGCAGCTGTCTTCAGTACTTCTCCAGGTGAGAGGAGAGCCCTCTCAACTAACAAGGACCACAGTTGCCACTCAAGTCTCTATGTCTGAGGTGAGCTGTGGCAATTCCTGAAAAACACAAGCCATACAGTGACTATACCCAAAAAGCTGAGAAGGCTTCCTTCAGGAAAAACCATCTTCCTGCCAAGGGGATTCTCTCCACCACAGGATTCCAGGAACCACCAGAAACTAACTTGAAACACAATAGCTCAAAGGGTAGAAGACAGCATAAAAGCTCAAGCAACAAAAGACAGAGCAATATGGCATCCCCAGAACCCAGTTATCCAGGAGCAAGCAGCCCTGGACACCCAGCATAAATGAAATTCAAGAAGATGACCTAATATCTATGCTCTTGAAGATAACAGAGGAAACAAATAAAATGCGTAAAGACCTACACGAAGAAAAATTCAAACAGATTATGGCCATCCGTAAAGAAATAAAGGCAGATAAAGAAAAACACAGTATGGCAATCCATGAAGAAATACAGGAAGTTGCAGCCAAACAGTTTGTGGCCTTTAGAGAGGAAATGCTTAAATCATTGAAAGAAATTAAAGAAACAAAGGATTGTTCAAACAAACAGCTGAAGGAATTGAAGGAAAATACAGTAGGACAGGTGAAGGAAATCAACAAAATGGCTCAAGACCTTAAGATAGAATTAGAAAAATTAAAGAAAACACAAATAGAGGAAATTGTGGAGAGAAAGAACTTAGAAAAGAAAACAGGAACTACAGAGGTAAGCATAACCAATAGACTACAAGAGATGGAAGAAAGAATCTCAGGTGTGGAAGATATAATGGAAGAAATAGATGTATCTGTCAAAGAAAATGTTAAATGTAAAAAATTCCTGACACAGACCGTCCACGATATCCAAGACAACATAAAAAGACAAAACCTAAGGATAATAGGAATCGAGGAAACAGAAGATTCCATCCTCCAAGGCCCAGAAAATATTTTCAACAAAATCATTGAAGAAAATTTCCCCAACTTAAAAGAGAGGCCAATAAGAATCCAAGAGGTCTACAGAACACCCAATGAATTTGACCAGAAAAGAAAATCCTCCCACCACATAATAATCAAAACCATAAGTATACACAACAAAGAAAAAATACTAAAAGCTGCAAGGGAAAAAGGCCAAGTAATATATAATGGCAAACCAATTAGAATCACACCTGAGTTTTCAACAGAAACTATGAAAGCCAGAAGGGCCTGGGCAGATATCATGCAGACCCTAAGAGAACACAGATGTCAGCCCAGGGTACTATAGCCAGCAAAACTCTCAATCCTCATAGATGGAGAAAACAAGATATTCAATGACAAAAACAAATTTCAACAATATCTACAAACAAATCCATCATTACAGAAGACACTAGAGGGGAAAATACAACCAAAGAAAACTAGCTACTTTCAAGGAAACACAGGAAATAATTAACCTCACTACAGGAAAATAATAAGTAACCAAGCACACAAACTTATGACCACAGCCAACATCAAAATCAGAGGATCTAACAGCCACTGGTCATTAATCTCTCTCAACATCAAGGGAATCAATTCTCCAATAAAAAGATACAGACTAACAGAATGGATATGTAAACAAGACCTAGCAATCTGTTGCATACAAGAAACACACCTAAGTCACAAAGATAGACATTACCTGAGGATAAAGGGATGGAAGATATCTCTCCAAGCAAATGGACCCAAGAAGCAAGCAGGAGTAGCCATTCTAATGTCTCATAAAATAGACTTTCAACCAAAATTACTCAAAAGAGATAGGGAAGGACATTTCCTACTCATCAAGGGAAAATTCCACCAGGAAGACAGAACAATCCTGAACATCTATGCCCTAAGTACAAGAGCACCCACATTTGTAAAAGAAACACTGATAAAACTTAAACCGCACATAGATCCCCACACATTAATAGTGGGAGACTTCAACACCTCACTCTCAACAAAAGACAGATAAACAAAACAGAAATTAAGCAAAGAAACAATGTCTCTAAAAGAGGTCATGGATCAAATGGACCTAACAGACATTTACAGAACCTTACACCCAAACACAAAGAATTTACCTTCTTCTCAGCACCTCATGGAACCTTCTCTAAATAGACCATATAGTGGGTCACAAAGTGAACCTCAACAGATATAAGAAGATTGAAATAATCCCCTGTATCCTATCTGATCACCATGAAATAAAGCTAGACCTCAATAACAACAGAAATAGCAATAAGCCTACACACACATGGAAACTGAACAACTTGCTACTAGATGATAGCTGGGTCATGGAAGAAATAAAGAAAGAAATTAAAGACTTCCTAGAATTCAATGAAAATTAAGGCACAACAAATCCAAACTTGTGGGTTTGTTGTGATGAAAGCAGTGCTAAGAGGAAAGTTCATAGCACTAAGTGCCTTCAAGAAGAAATTCGAGACAGCTCATTCAAGAAACTTAATGGCTCACCTGTAAACCCTAGAAAAAGAAGAAGCAGATACATCAAAAAAGGAGTAGACGGCTGGAAATAAACAAACTCAGGGCTGAAATCAATCAATTAAAAACAAATAAAACAATTCAAAGAATCAATGAAACCAAGAGGTGGTTCTTTGAGAAAATCAACAAGATAGACAAACCCTTATCCAAGCTAACTAAAAGGCTGAGAGATAGCATCCAAATCAACAAAATCAGAAATGAAAAGGGGAACATAATGACAGACACTGAGGAAATCCAAACAATCATTAGGACTTACTTCAAAAGTCTATATGCCAAAAAATCTGAAAATCTAAATGAAATGAACAATTTTCTTGATCGATTCCACTTACCAAAACTAAATCAAGACCAGGTAAATAAATTAAATAGGCCCATATCCCCCAAGGAAATAGAAGGAGTCATCTAAAGTCTCCCATCCAATAAAAGCCCCGGACCAGATAGTTTCAGCGCAGAATTCTACCAGACCTTCAAAGAAGAGCTAACTCTAGTTTTCTTCAAACTATTCTACAAAATAGAAATAGAAGAAACACTACCAAACTCATTCAATGAAGCTATAGCCACCTTGGTATCTAAACCTAACAAAGACCCAACAAATAGAATTTCAGGCCAATCTCCCTTATGAACATTGATGCAAAAATACTCAACAAAATACTTGCAAACCGAATACAAGAATACATCAAAGATATCATCTACCATGACCAAACAGGCTTCATCCCAGGTATGCAGGGGTGGTTGAATAAATGGAAATCCATCAATGTGATCCACCATATTAACAAACTGAAAGAAAAAAAAAAAACACATGATAATCTCCTTAGATCCTGAAAAAGCATGTGACAAAATCCAACATCCATTCATGTTTAAAGTCTTGGAGAGATCAGGGATACAAAGCACATATCTAAACATAGTAAAGGAGATATACAGCAAGCCTATAGCCAACATCAAACTGAACGGAGAGAAACTTAAAGCTATCCCACTGAAATCAGGGACAAGATAAGGCTGCCCACTCTCTCTATATCTCTTCAACATAGTTCTGGAAGTCCTTGCTAGAGCAATAAGACAGTTGAAGGAGATCAAGAGGATACAGATTGGAAAGGAAGAAGTCAAATTATCACTATTTGTAAATGATATGCGAGTGTACCTGAGTGACACGAAATATTCTACCAGGGGACTCCTACAGCTGAAAAACATCTTCATCAAAGAGGGTGGATATAAAATTAACTCAAAAAATCAGTACCCCTCCTGTATACAAAAGACAAAAGGGCTGAGAAAGAAATTAGGGAAACAACAGCCTTCACTATAGCCACAAATGACATAAAGTATCTTGGTGTAACCCTAACCAAGCAAGTCAAAGATTTGTATGAAAAAAATTTCAAGTCTCTGAAGAAAGAATTAGAAGAAGATATCAGAAGATAGAAAGATCTCCCAGGTTCACGGCTCAGCAGCAGTAACATAGTAAAAATGGCCATCTTTCCAAAAGCAATCTACAGAGTCAATGCAATTCCCATCAAATTACCAACACAATTCTTTACAGACCTGGAAAGAAAAATTCTCAAATTCGTAAGGAATAACAAGAAACCCAGAATTGCTAAAACAATCCTCTACAATAAAAGATCTTCTGGAGGTATCTCCATCCCTGAACTCAAGGAGTACTATAGAACAACAATAATAAAACTGAATGGTACTGGCATAGAAACAGAATGGTGGATCAATGTAACCGAATAGAAGACCCAGAAATAAACCCACACACCTATGGATATCTGATCTTTGACAAAGACCCCAAAACCATACAATGGAAAAAAGATAGCATCTTCAACAAATGGTGCTGGTCTAACTGTATATCTACATGTAGAAAAATGCAAATATTTTATTTGCATTATCACCCTGCACAAAACTAAAATCCAAGTTGATCAACGACCTCAACATAAAACCAGACACATTAAATCAGTTACAAGAAAAAGCAGGGAATACCCTAGAACTCATTGGTACAGGAGACAACTTCCTCAACAGAGCACAAACAGCATAGGCTCTAAGAGCAAAAATCAATAAATGGGACCTCATGAAACTGAAAAGCTTCTGTAAAGCCAAGGACACCATCATCAAAACAAAATGACTCCCTACAGATTGGGAAAGAATCTCCACCAACCCTTTTTCTGACAGAGGGCTAATATCCAGTATATATAAAGAACTAAAGAAGCTGAAAAGCAGCAAACCAAGTAATCCACTTAAAAAATGGGGAACAGGGCTAAAGAGAGAATTCTCTGTAGAGGAATATAGAATGGCAGAGAAACACTTAAAAAATGCTCAAAGTCATTAGCCATCAGGGAAATGTAAATCAAAATGACCCTGAGATTTCACCTTACACCCATCAGAATGGCCAAGATGAAAAACTCAAGTGACATCACATGCTAGAGAGGCTGTGGAGAAAGGAGAACCCTCCTCCACTGCTGGTGGGAATGTAAACTTGTGCAACCACTCTGGAAATCAATTTGGCGCTTTTTCAGACAACTAGGAATAGTACTTCCTCAAGAACAAGCCATACCACTCCTAGGCATATATCCAAACGAGGCTCAAGTACACAATAACATTTGCTCAGCCATGTTTATAGCAGCTTTATTTGTAATAGCCAGAAGCTGGAAACAGCCCAGATGCCCCTCAACTGAAGAATGGATGGAGAAATGTGGTACATCTATACAATGGAATTTTACTCAGCAATGAAAAATAAGGAAATCATGAGAACTTCTACTCGGATGTGGCCCGTGGTAGCTCAGTAACCAAGTAGTTTTCCAAAGTAAGGGGAACATGGACTATTTCTAACAGGATCTCAAGGGCAGGCTGTTTAACCCCCCCCCCCAGGGGAGGAGCAGTCTGTTAGGCCACAGAGGAGGACTTTGCAGCCAGCCCTGAAGATACCTTATAAAACAGGGTCAAATGAAAGGGGAGGAGGTCCTCCCCTATCAGTGGACTTGGAAAGGGGCAGGGAGGAGACCAGGGAGGGAGTGTGGGGTTGGGAGGGAATGAGGGAGCGGGATACAGCTGTGACACAGAGTTAACAAAATGTAACTAAAAAGAAAAAAAAAAAGAAATTTGCAGGTTTGCAGGTAAATGGTGGGACCTGGAAAGGATCATCCTGAGTGAGCTGTCCCAGAAGCAGAAATACATACATGCTATATACTCACTCATATAAACATGTAATATAGGATAAACCTACTAAAATCTGTACATCTAAAAACACTAATCAAGAGAGACGGCCCTGATTAAAATGCTCAATCCCCATCCCAAAAGGCAAAGAGGAAGGACATCAGAAGAAGAAGGAAACAGGAAACAAGCCACGGAGGGTCTCTGAAAGGCTCTACCCTGCAGACTATCAAAGCAGGTGCTGAGACTTACGGCCATCTGTTGGGCAATGTGCATGGAATTTTATGTAAGAAGTGGGAAATAGTAAGATCTGGAGAGGACAGGAATTCCACAAGGAGAGCAACAGAACCAGAAATCTGAACACAGTGGTCTTCCCAGAGACTCATACTCCAACCAAGGACTATTCATGGAGATAACCTAGAACCCCTGCACAGATGTAGCCCATGGCAGGTCAGTGTCCAAGTAGGTTACCTAGTAATGGGAAGAGGGACTGCCTCTGACATAATCTGATTGGCCTGCTCTTTGATCACCTCCCTCTGAGGGGGGAGCAGCCCTACCAGGCCACAGAAGATGACAATGCAGCACTCCTGATGAAATCTGATAGACTATGATCAGAAGATAGGAGAGGAAGACCTCCCCTATCAGTGGACTTGGGGAGGGGCATGGGTGAAGAAGGGGGTGGGAGGGGAGGAGGGAGGGGCTTATGGGGGAATAGAAAGTGAATAAAGTGTAATTAATAAAAACAAACAAAACAAAACCAACCAAAAAGAGCACTATATCCCCTGTAATTTCAGTTACATAAGATTGTAAGCCACTGTTGATAACCACATGCAAATGAAAATTTAGTTCAGTCCAAGAAATAGTAATAGCATTTAATTTTATTGGTATTATTGAAAATAGAAAAAAAATCATGTCTTAACAAATTATTTGTTTTTTTTTAAACATAGTTAAACAACAATGAAAAATTCTACCTGGACCTTCCTCTTTGTTCATAATCTCCTCAGAGTTTATACTTGTATTATTTCTTTTTGAGAATTAAGTTTATTCATTTCTGTAGCCTAATCTCTATGATGGTGCAGTTCTTGGCTCTAAACTGGAAATCTGTATCATACCCCACCCCCAACCGATGCTCAAGGAACACTGAAAAAGAATGGCAAAAAGTTTGAAAGAGGCTGGAAAAGACTGCTCTAAGAGAATGTATTCTGGATATGATAAAACCTGCACACTCATGAACTTCCAGCATCTATGCCTGGCTGCATAAGATAAAGCTGGTCACCATTCCAGCATTGAGGAGCTGTTTATGAGAGTTAGTTTTCTTTGGGGATCTAGCTACTGGTACACTGCTCATGCTTCAGTGAATGGTCTTACACCCATATGCACATACATAATTGACACTAATTTGATTTAGTGGGTTAAAAATATAACTAAGAGGATAGGACATTGGGATGGGAACAGAGTGGAGTCAGCCCGAGAGTTTGTGCCAGGGAAATGGATGTAATCAAAATACAGTACATATATAAAATATTCATACATATGAAAATTAATATAAAGAATATATATAAAGAAATAAAATACATTTTAAAGACACTACAAATTCTGTCTACGATAGTGGTATATACCTCTAATACCTGCACTTACGAGATGAATGCTGAAGACTTACATATTTCACTCCAGCTCAGGCTACCCTAGTGGGGTCTAAGACAACAGAAAGATCCTGTCTAAACACACACACACACACAAACCAAAAAACAAACAAACAAACAACAAAAAAAAAAAACATTTCCTTTTTTGACAGAAAAAGGACAACTTGAAACTCTGTAAACACTTGCCACATTGGTAGGGGTTTTGGAATGTATGTAATGGATATGAAGCAATTAAATTTGCAAAGAGAGTGTACAAATTATGTCTTTGAAGAATGATAATTATAAAAGTTACCACTTTTACCACATATAATATCATTCCCCTTTCTGATAAGATTTATTTATTTTTATTAATTCAGGGCAGCCTGTTAATTTCTAAGACAACTTATGCCCAAGTTATCAGATAATAATTTTCAGTAAATTAATATACAGTTTTCCCCATTACAGGGTAAGTTATTTAATTTGCAATGAAATCCTGTCTTCCCCAGGTGGAAACAAGTCTGGGTTATAGAATTTGTGTCAAGGTTCTACAAATTTCTTCTCAGATATCTTTCTATCTATACCACCCCTACTTTCACTCATATCATTGCCAAATTAAATTTAATTAATTAACATGTCCCTTTAAGCATTGGGTCTATGTCTCTTAGTTCAGAATGAAGCAAGCCAATGAGGGCATCACATTCAAAACACATTTATTCCTTATTGCTCAGAAACTCCTAGGAGACACTGTACATAAAACAAGGCAGTGTTTTCTTGTCGTCTGAATTGGAACAATAGCCACCATCCATTTGTGACAAACTTTTTCTAGTTTATTTATAATAACTTGTGTGTTGCGTTTATGTCATGTCTGTGTATTCACACATGTATGTGTATGTGTGTGCACATATTCATAGATGCACATGTAATTTCGTAAGTGTGCATGTGGAGGTTAAGTTTACCTTTGGGTCCAGTTTCTTAGGCATTGTCAACCTTATTTTTTGAGACCGTGTCCTGAACTAGCCTGGATCTGTCATTAGACTAGGTGATGAGGCCTGTTTCTGCCTCCTTAGTGATGAGATTATTGGCACACACCACCACCAATGTCACCTTTTTAATGTGGATTTATTAATCAAACACACTTATCTCAAGTAACTCTTTTTTAAAAGGCTTTTATGTGTATATATTTGGATTTGCTGGATCTGGAGTTCCAGGAGGATTGATCTTCTTGGTGTGGGTGCTGGGAAATGAACTTTGGTCCTTTGCAAGAACAGTGTGTGTTCTTAACTCCTGAGCCATCTCTCCCGTAGTACTCCCATATTAACTCTTAAAAAGAAGGGGGTACTTCCATTTCAGGATTTTGACCTTCCAGTGGTGAGACACAGCATGAGTATCTTGGCTTTGGTCATCAGTTTCAAAAAGATCACTTCATGTGTGTGTGGGATTGATCCTGTAACATGTTCCTGATACTTAAAGTCAATACCAACTTGTGTGTTATATGTATGAAATAGTATTCAATTTCCATGTTTTATGGACATCCTCCTTATGCCAACTATTGTATTGTGTTGTTTGTGGAATAAAGACAAGAAAAATACTATACATGTTCAGGGAAAATGCACTTTTCTGAATATTACATGTATTTGGAGATATATATATATATATATATATATATATCTCCAAATATATATATATATATATATATATATATATATGAAACCCACTAACAGAGAAGGCCCATCCTTAGATCACTGTAAAGAGACTTCAAGTCATAAAAGGACTTTCTTCCAACAAATTTATGCCTGTTTTCAGCTCAATGTCCCCACACACTTTTCTCACATTTATTTCTATCCTTTCAGCTCCTTATTACTTTCTATTATTTGTCCTTAGATTTTAAAAGCTATTTCATTCTCTTCCTCATACTTTCATTGTTATTTAACTGAAAATTTCTAAGGAGAGAGGCTGTAGCTTATTTCCCCTATTTTTCTTGAATATTATTTTATTTTTTGAAACAATTTTTAAATTTGAATATCATTTGATTATAATCTTCTTCTCTCAAGTCCTTCCAGTTCCTCTCCCCTTCCTTAGTCACCCAACATTAAAAACAAACAAAACCGCATTGTAATACCAACCTCTGATAAAAACCCAGAAAACAAAATAAAACCACACCCAAAAGAAAATTAAAAAACAACAACACCAAATTGTAACCAAATAAATGTGTGCATTCAGTCTCATGCACAGGTACACACACAGACACACATACCTGTGGAGACCATTATATGTCGTTGAACTAGGGAAGATGAGGACTGTCCAATTGTCCTGGAGTGGTTGATATGCCCAGTGTTACTCTATTGGAGAAAGATGATTTTTCCTCTCCTAGCCGGTATAAGTCATCACTTTTAACAGAATGACTTTTAAAAACCAAATAAAAATTAATATTGTATAATGAATAAACTGATGAACATGAATTAGTTTAAATACTTTATTAATACCTATATTCCTTAGTAAAATAAACAAATTGAAGTACATACATTTTATTTGTATACAGTAAAGTGAAATAAGAAAAACTAAGAACTAAGTATTCTCTCATTTTTTTTTTTTTTTTACTTTTCCATTTTACTATCTCAATGTTATTTAAGATTGGTTATATTCTAACGCAGATTTTAGTCAGTGAACTAAAAAAATTAATATTGCTAAAACTGATATATTCAAACTTATATAAAGGTCTCCCTTTCTTCTCATACATAATTAAAAGTGAGTTAAGTCCAATTAGTTCTATTCATATGGGCATAGGCTTGGGTTCATCCCCTAGCATGTGGAGAACACACCAGTGGTCACACTCCCCTCATCAATAGCTTGAAACTATTAAACTATATTAAATGTATAAGAAAATCCATTTATAACTTTTATATTTTTAAAGCTATGAAAACTAAAACCTGTTAAAACAAACATCTGAAATATAATAGAAAAAGTAAGATGAAACTTAAACAAATATGGCAGAGGAATGCAACATATTCAGTGTGCTCCTTATAGACCCATGTTGCCCTTCTACTACCTAAAATGTCCATTGTCCTTAGTTTCCACAAAGAAAATATTCCTCAGACTTCAACCTTTGAAATTGAACCTAAAATTAAAAATGAAAAAGTTAAAACTGGAAGTTACTAATATATAGCAGAAATAGAAATACAAGCACTTTCTCCCCTATTTCGTATTAGCCCTTCACTCTTAAGTAGCTGATAGACTTTTATAAAAAGTGAAGAAAAAGCCTTAGATATTACTTAGCATGGGACGAGCTTCCAGGCATGGCTCTTGAATATGAACTGGCCATAGTAGTAGTGCGAGACCTGGCTATAGCCCTGGCTTGGGCTCTTTCTTCTTCATCTTTCAATGCTACTTCATACAGAGGTGGGAAGGCATCTGGTGTAGTATCATGAATCTTGGCCCAAAACTCCAGGATTTTCATCTTGCTGATTTCAGCATGGGTTCTGGGACCCCACATGAATTCAAAGGATGGTGGATTGCTGTTGGGCACTTGTCGGTACTCCAAGTACTTTAGCTGTACCAAATCTTCAGTGATGACCTTCTTAGGATCGCCATAGATGAAGTGTTTTCTGTTAGAATAAACACCCATCATATTTAGCACATCCCAGATCTCCATTTCAGTGGCACAGTCATCTTTCGTGAAGATCACACCCAGCACAATCATTAGGAGGCCACTATTGGGCATTATTTCTTCACCCATAAATCCATCAAGGGTATGTTCTAGTTTGTTAAAAAGGGCATAGCAGTGCCTGACAGGATCCACTTCTTTCAGATCAACACCATAGGCCAGTTCCATATGCTCTGAGGCTCTTTTTAGGATTTCATTGAAGTGACTCTTAGATGTTTTGATAACAGACTTCAGCATATCTGCCTTTGTAATGACCTCCTTATTTTGATACTTCTCTATAAGGAACTGCACCAGTAAGACTACTTTGTGGTTGATAGGATCTTTATACCAGTCCTCAATGCTGTCAGAGTCATCGGAATTTTTCTCATCTTCATTCTGGACACTTGCATTTGCGTAAGTGTGTGCAAAGGTAGAATGAGCTCCCTGTGGCAAGTTGGGAGGGGCAGGCATACTGTCAACAGGAATCGCCTGCTGTGGACACCCATACAAAGGACCAGAAGAGGCCTCTCCCTCTGGTGCGTTTTTAGCACTGGCTTGGCGGCGCTTCTCACTGGCACGTAGCTTGCTCTTCTGGCCACGAGGCATGATGTCTACAGTGGGGACCACTGGTAGTACAGCAAACAGGTTGAAGAAGGGGTCACCCTGAAAAACAGAGTATGATATCATTTGTACAGTCTGTGTTGGTAGAATCTACCATTATGCCACAAAAGACTACCTTGTATGGTTCCCTTAAGAGTACAGACTAAGGAACCCAAAAGTGAAGGGAAGATTTAGTACTTGTAGTGTCAGTTCCAACTCACAATATATATATATATATATATATATATATATATATATATATATATATATATATATATATATATTTACTTTCCTCCTGACCAGTACTTTTTCTCCCTTTGCTGAATTGTGCCTCTGTCTACCTTTTATCCCTGATTGCCAAGCAGAAGTGTAGGTGCACAGCAAAAGCAATTGGAGACACTGGAATTAAAATTTAGGGGTTGAGTTGGATAAAACGAAGCAGATCTCTTTGGAAGGGCCTCTGGTCTGTGGAGAGAGTGTCCCAGAAGATATCTTGACAAACAGAGGTTCCTATGATTCCTTACCTGAAGCTCAAGCCAAAGCTTCCTCAGAGGCTTCACTGGTCTTGAAGAAAAGCCGAAAATAATGGCTGTAGAAGAAAAGTGGCTATTAGGGTTATCCATTTCTGGTCATACCCACACAGTCCCTAAAGAGCAACCATGTTGATGCAGATTGAAAATTGTGACCCTGTCAGTTCGAGTATAACTGTTGGATTAGTTGCTGGGTAAAGAGTAAATGTACTTCTTATTTGATGCTTTCATGTGTGTGTAACTATGAAACTCTGAGATATACATGTCAGAGAAGTACAGCATAAATGGATAAGAAAGTACATAAAAGAAGTGTACAAATATATAAAACTTCTCAACTACAAGAGTTGCCTTAACCTATCATTTTAAAGCTTCTATACTAAAACATTAGGAAGATTTCACCAACAATATCCATGTGTAGTGGACAAGGTTCATCCTTATTTGAACACAATTCAATATCTATACATAACAAAAACCAAACATTATCCAATTAACAATGGATAACTGTATGTGTTATTTTATGTGAAAACAAATCTGTTCTGGTGTGCTGGTGTATGGCTAAAATAGGAGGATAGCAATTCAAGTTCTGCAAAGGCCATCTAGCATGATCCTGTCACAAAAACAACACCAGTGATAATAACAAAACATAATTTAAATTTTAAAAAGTTTGAAAGAAATTACAATTGTTTTTTTTCTCTATGGTCCTTAGATTGGTGAGATAAACAACTAAAAGACAAACATCAAGATAGAAGTTCATATAATAATAACCAACCTATACCTAAATCAGATAAATCTACTTTAAAACCATTATAAAAGAAATTCCATTTACATATTCTACAAGCTTGGGTCAAAGAAATTGCAACGTTCACTTCCTTGGAAGGTCCCCTCATTCCCTTTGGTTACATAATCTCTGTGGATATTTGTAATGAATCACACATCTAAGGCCTAAAAATTAACATCCACATATAAGAAAAATCATGCAATGTTTTCTTTCTGGGTTGAGTTACTTCATTCAACGTGATATATAGCTCAACCCTTATCAGAAGCACTTCTTCACTAATGGGAAGACCCATAACTGCAAAGCAGATTTGTGGGATGACTCAAAATAAACAGCTATTTCCAGACATAAAAGAGTTTATCTATGTACACATGAACTCACAAAAGTCTATGGCAACAATACAAGGATTGAACTGTTTTCACTTATTCTTCTTCTTAGCTTGGCTTTGTTTTTCTCATTATTGTTTACCTTTTCAAATGAACAACACTTGGTTTCACTATTTGTTGTAGTTTTTATTTCCATGTCATTGATTTTTGCCCTGACTTTAATTGCTTCATCTACTGATTTTTACATTTTAGTTTTTAGTGTTCCTAGACTCAAAGGAACATTGTTATTTGAAATCTCTAAAAATTTTTTTGTGTGTTTCTGATTCTGTCTTTTTTTAAATTTTTATTAATTACACTTTATTCATTTTGTATCCCCCCATAAGCCCCTCCCTCCTCCCCTCCCAATCACACCCTCCCTCCCCTTTCCAACTTGTAGCCTTTGACTTCCCTCTTACCATGGCTTTTATTCTATCATAATTGATTTTGGTATGTTTTATTTTCATTTTATTTCATCTTCTTAGAAATTCTTTTTGATTTTTTTTGTATCTGCTTTTTAATTCCCCTAGCACTTGTGCTTTCTCTCCTTCATTCCTCTCTCTCTCTCTCTCTCCATCCATGTATGTGTACACATGTTCTTAATATGTGATACAGGCATATATGTGTATGCCTGCAGGTGTACTTGCCTGTGCATGTGCAAGTGGAACCCAGACATTAACATCAGGTGTCTTCTGCTATTAGACTCTCCATTACTTTTTGAGACAAGGTCTGTACCTGAACTTTGAGATCACTCCTTCGGCTAGAGAGGCTGACCAGAGTTCTAAAGACCACTGTTCTCTATTGTTTCCACTGTTAGGGTTACAGATTTCACCATGCCTGCCTTTTAAAATAAATAGTATGGGATTCCAACTCAGATCCTCATGCTTGTGCAGAAATCACTTTACCCAGTGAGCCATCTTCCTAGCATACATTCTTCTTTTCATGACCATCATTCAGTATGTTGGTCATTGCTCATGAGTTTGTGTATGTTCTCTAGTTTCTCTTACTGTTCATTTCTAGATTTAACCCTCTGTGGTCTGATGGAATATAATAAATTATTTCAGTTATTCTTTATTTGTTAATGTTTGTTTTGTTGTTGTTGTTATTCTGTTCTATTATCTAGCTTAGATAAAGTCTCACGCCCTGCCAAGAAGACTGTAATTTTCACTGTTTAGGTGGACTATTCTGTGGCTATCTCCAGGAACAGTTTATCTAGGATGTCATTTAACTCAGTTGTTTGCCATGAGGGCACAAATATTCTCTGAGTCTGCCATTCTCTTTGCAATTGGAGGTACTTAGGTCAATACTTTTTATGGAAGTGGTAAACAAACATGGGAACAAGCTCCAACTACAACCACACAAGTATGTTTCAAGTTAGACTGCATGGTTTGTGGAAATTCTTTCCTTGAAGAGTTTCCTGATATGGCACCAGAAGTTTGTTGAAGTTATTTGAAATCTTTTAAGAAAATCACAGTTATTTTTCTTGTTATTAAATTCCTGTCCTAAATAGACAACATATTTCATCGCTTTTTACTACTTCCATAAAAATAACAGCAGTAGCAATACCTGTAAGTTCTTACTATAGACTAAGATCCTTATATATGCATTTAATTAAAAATGTCATTACATTTACTTATTTTGTGTGTGGGTACATGTATACTAAGAACATGTATGTGTTGGTCAGAAGACAAGCTGAAATCGGTTCTCTTTTTCCACTAAGTGGGTCCTGGTGATTGAATCCAAGTTATCAAGCTTAGCAGAAAATACTTGCTGGCTCAACATGTTTCTATTTCTTTTTTTTTTTTTTTAAAGCAATCATTTGTTATAATTTATTACATTTTATTCACATTGTATCTGAGATATAGGCCCCATCTCTTATCCTCCCAGTCCTACCCCCCCTCCGTTTTCTCCCTTATGCCCCTTCCCTAGTCCACTGATAGGGGAGGTCCTCCTTCCCTTCTATCTGACACTAGCCTATCTATCAGGTCTCATCATGGCTGGATGCATCATATTCCTCTGTGGTCTGGCAAGACTGCACCTCCCAGGAAGATGTGATCAAAGAGCCAGCCACTGAGTTCATGCCAGAGACAGACCCTGATCAAGTTATTAGGGAATCCACTTGGAAACTGAGTGGCCTATGGGGTTCGTCTGAGCAGGGGGCTTAGGTCCTCTCAATGCATGGTCCTTGGTTGGCATATCAGTCTCTGCAGGGGCCCCTGGGCCCAGGATTTTTAAATATGTTGGTCTCCTTGTAGAGCTCCTGTCTCCTCCAGGACTTTCTATCTCCCCCTTCTTCCATAAGATTCCCTGTACTCTGCCCACACTTTGGCTATGAGTTTCAGTGTCTCTGAGTTCCATACCCTGATGGGTAGTGTCTTTCAGAGGCCTACTATGGAAGGCTCCTGTCCTGTTCTCTGTCTTCTACTGATGTTTATCCTCTTTGCCCTTCTGAATGACTTTCTAATTCTTTCTTTCTTTTTTTTTTTTAATGGGGTGAGATAGAATCTTTTTAAATTTATTTTATTTTTAAATTTATTACAATTTATTCACGTTGTATACCAGCTGTAGGCCCCTCCCTCATCCACTCCAAATTCCAACCTCCCTCCCTCTTCTCCTCCCATGCCCATCCCCTAGTCCACTGATAGGGGAGGTCCTTCTCCATTTTTTTTTCCAACCCCGGCCTATCAGGTCTCATCAGGACAGGCTGCATAGTTTTCTTCTGTGGCCTGGTAAAGCAGTTAGCCCTCAGGGGAAGGTGATCAAAGAGCCAGCCACTGAATTCATGTCAGAGACAGTCCCTCTCTCCTTGCTAGGGAACCGACTTAGAGACTAAGCTGCCATAGGCTACATCTGTGATGGGCTTTTAGGTTATCTCCATGAATGGTTCTTAGTTGGAGTAACAGTCTCAGAAAAGACTTCTGGGCTCAGATATTTTGGTTCTGTTGCTCTCCTTTTGGAGCTCTTCTCCCTTCCATGTCTTTCTGTCTACCCCTTCTTTCATAAGATTCCCTGTACTCTGCCCAAAGTTTGGCTAAGAGTCTCAGCATCTGCTTTGATACCATGCTAGGCAGAGTCTTTCAGAGGCTCTCTGTGGTAGGCTCCTCTCCTGTTCACTGTTTTCTCCTTCTGATGTCTACACCCATTTGCCTTTCTGAATGAGGACTGATTATCTTAACCAGGGTTCTCCTTGTTGCTTAGCTTCTTTAGGTATACAAATTTTAGTATTGATTATCCTATATTATATGTTTAATATCCAATCATAAGTAAGTATATATCATGTATGTCTTTCTGCTTCTGGGTTACCTCACTCAAGATGATCTTTTCTAGTTCTCACCATTTGCCTGCAAATTTCATGATTTCCTTGTTTTTAATTGATAAGTAGTATTCCATTATGTATTGTACAACAATTACTGTAAACCAAGTAGTACAAGTAAAAAATGTGGTACAGAGCTAAACAGAGAATTCTCAATAGAGAAATACTGAATGGCAGAGAAACACTTAAAGGAATGCTCAATTACCTAGTCATCAGAGAAATGCAAATCTAAACACCACTGAGATTTCACCTTACACCCATCAGAATGCCTAAGATCAAAACTCAAGTGACAACACATGCTGTCTAGGATGTGGAGAAAGGAGAACCCTCCTCCATTGCTGGTGGGAATGTAAACTTGTACAGTCACTTTGGAAATCAGTCTGTGCTTTCTCAGACAATTAGGAATAGTGCTACCTCAAGATACAGCTATACCACTCATAGGCATATATCCAAATTATGCTTAAGTATACAACAAGATCATATGCTCAACCATGTCTGTATCAGCTCTATTCCTAATACACAGAATGTGGAAACAACCCAGTTATCCCTCAATTGAAGAATAGGAACAGAAATTGTGGTACATTTACACAATGTTCAGATCATCCTTGAGTAATCATGTTAGGCATGGTTTAATGAGGATATTCTTACAGTATATCTATGTGTGGTCAAAGTAAATTTAGTGTTTGTGTTTAATATTTATTAAATTGGGGAGTCATCCTTGAAAAAGCAAAAATAATATAAAATTAACTGGAATTCAGCAGGGCTTTGTTGAAATATAAAATTTATTAGCTTCATAGGAGATCAACCTGCACTTGAGACATAAAAGAGCCACAAAAATTAAAGAAGGACACAAATAAGTAGAACAAAAAATTTCAAGGAAAAATGTGTGAAAATGAAAATGAGACTGATGGTGTTGGGAGTTGGATGGAAACAGAATCAGGAAATATTGCTTTTTCTTAACTTTAGTGCAAGAAACATGCCAGGTGGGGGGACTGTTTTCAATCATACTGAAACTAGACAAAGGTATCTAAGAAACAGAATAGCCAATATGCTTCCATTAAGTTTTTTTTTTAATTAATGTTTTAAAGCACCAGGGGATAGAGAGACAGCTTAGCTGTAAGGAGTACTGGCCGTTCTTCCAAAGGACCTGGGTTTGAGTCCCAGCAACCACATGGTTGTGCAGGACTGTGTGTAACTCTACTCCCAGGGGCTTAATCACCCTCCTTTTAGAGTCATGGACACTAGGCATGTGGTACATAGACATACATGTGGGCAAACCACCTACACACATAAAATTAAAAAAATTATACAGGTATTGTAGGTAACAGATATTCTTATTTCTTTCATGCCTTAAGATACTAGGAAATGGATCTGCTTTTCACAGTAGCATGATCTTGAAACTAAATACATGTATTTACTGTCTTTATTATGAAAATATTATAATATGTAAATATAAGTTCAAAGAAATATAATGAACAATTAAATGCCTACAAAATATTTGTACATATATTTTTAATATCAGAGCCTTCATTGATATCACCTAAACAATAGTTTCAATTTATTTTGGTTGTAATTATATAATTATACTATTTGACAATTAAGTAAACTGAACCAAGAAATCAAGTTGCTTAGAAAGACAGAGCTACATAAGACAGGAATCCCATGATCATGACCACTACTCTGATTTCAATATTTTTACAACCAATTTATTCTATTTCCTCCAGATAATACAAATTGAATGTTGTAACACAAAATAGACTTATAGGACTTAGCTTGCTGTATTTATCACATATTTTCTGTAATTTTTTTCATTAAGATGGATTAAGAAATGTCCCCTAATGTATTGTTAGTGTTGAAATAGTGGCTTTTTAAGCTCTGAACAATATGTACAAAAGGCATGCATATTATAGATACAAAGAAACTTTGACGAACATGGTATTTCAAATTTGACATTAAGGATTAAGAATTATATTAACTATAAGTGAAATCATGGATTCACTGTCTGCTGGCTCACTATTTGTGACCAGGTAGCTGCACCACAGGCAGAAAGATCTGTGAGTCTAGAGCTGGTCAAGTATTCCACAGGCTTCCTGAAGAAGGAGGAGAATGGAACTTGAATTTCAGGCCTGGCTCAGCTCCACTGGGTTCACTGGCAGGGCTGACTGCGTTTTTTTGTTTTTTGTTTGTTTGTTTTGTTTTTATAAAACCCAGGTGGGCTATCCTGTTGGGGAGCAGGCAAAAAGATCTCTGAGCCTAGAGTTGCACCATTGCTCTGCAGGCCTACTTGGGGAGGAGGAAAATGGAACTTGGGTCAGGCGCCTGGCTCAGCTCCACTGGGTTCTCTTTGCTGGGCTAGCTGATTCTTGCCTAGGTAAGCCAGACTGCTGATGGATAGATCTCTTTGCCTAGAGCTGCTCTAGTGTCCCACAGGCTTCCCTTAGATTGTGGGGAATGGAACCTGGGTCTCAAACCTAGCTCAGCTCTGCTGCGTTCATAGCATGTGTTATGCTGGCTGATTCTGACCTGGATAAACCAGGCAGGTGGGGAGTACGCAGAATGGAGCAGTGTACTGGAATGCATCCTCTCCACTGGGAGGTGATAATGAGTGCCACTAGCTGCTGAGACCAGGAAAGTGTTCACAGGATATTGAGTGTGGTCTCCTGGGTTTGGAGACAGGAGCCTCTAGTATCCAGGTGTCCACAGGATTGTGAGAGGGGGTGCTCATTGGAGTCTCACCCTCAGTATAGGAAGGTATTTATTCCACAGGCAGTGAGAGTGAGCACCCAAGTTCAGAGCTGCCAGGCACTGGTTCCAGGAAGATATTCACAAAAAGTGGGCTTAGGAGGTGGTGGCCTAAGGCTGCAGGGTCAGAACCTGCAGTGAATGCACAGGGACCAAAAGGGCAAACTCTGGGCCTTAAAACAGCAATGACTGTTTCCCAGGTGATAGGAAACCACATGGTGTGGGAAGCAATAGAGTACTTTCTCTGGTCACCCAGCCAAACCCAGGAAGAGTTCTTGGGTCCCAGAAGGCCCTCTCTTGCCAAGCTAGAGCCACATGCCTGCATGCTCTGATCACCATCCCAGACTGAACTGTGGGCTCCACAACACCAGACACTGGGATTTACAGTCTAGAGAAAACCGCAGGGTGAAGGAAGAAATCAGGACTGACTGACCTCAGGTCATCCAGACTCATGGAAAAGGTTCTGGGTGCAGGCAGGCACTCAGCCACCATCCCAGAGCCACAGGCCTGTAGGCAAGACTCACTGTCCCAGACAGGACTCTGTGCCACAAAACAACAGAGACTGGGTTTCTCTGTTGGGAGGAAACCCCATGGTGAAGAAAACATCAAGTTGGACTTAAGGGCACCTAGTGGAACCCCTGCTACCACCACAAAAAGTTCCCAGGAAAAGTTCCAGGGTTCCTACAGGCATCCAGTCACCAGCACAGAGCTACCTGCCTGTGCCTACTTGCTCTACTCAGCATCACAGACTGAACTGTGGACCCCAAGACACCACAGACTCCATCTCTCTGTCTGGAGGAAATCCTAGAGTGGGGAAAACAAAGCTCCAACCTCAGGACACCTAGCTAATCCCCAGAAAAGTTCCTGGGTTCCTGCAGGCTCAGGGCTCTCCCCTACTGCCACACACCTGAGTGTGGAGCTCACCTGCCATTGATCACCACTTGGGTACTGTGACAAAGAGCTCCAATCTCAGAAACAAGGAAGCCTGGAATCCATGGGATCAGCCCCCAGACAAAGAACCAAGGGGCAACCTGTCTCCCTTGCTAAACTGACCGAATTGCGGGGCTCCATGATTCTTCAAAAGGGCTGCTCCTAGCAAACACAGTGTAAGACCACCAGCAGCAGCCCAATAAATTCAGAGCAAGAAACTCAGTGGCAGGGCAGCTGTCTCCAGGACTTCTCCTGGTAAGAGGAGAGCACCACACTGACTACTGAGATTGCAATTACCCCACAGATCCATATACCTGAAGTGAGTTTTGGCAATTCTCTGAGAAGCACTGGCCATTCGGGGATCATACACAAAAAACTGAGAAGGCCTCTTCAGGAACAACTATCTTCTTGCAAAGGGGATTCTCCCCACCCCAGGATTCCAGCAAGCATCAGAAAATAACAGCCAACACTTGAGATAGTGAGATGGATAGAGGCAAGCATAAAAGCACAATCAACAAAGGTCAAAACAATTTGGCATCACCAGAACCCAGTAATCCAAGGACAAGTAGCCCTGGACACCCTATTATAAGTGAAATTCAAAAAGGTGACCTTACATCTATGCTTTTGAAGAGGATATTGGAGGAAACAAATGAAATGTGTAAAGAAATACAGAAAGATAAAGTCAAACATATTATGACCATCCATAAAGAAATACAGGAAGATGCAGCCAAACAGGTTATGGACTTCAGAGAGGAAATAATTAAATCATTGAAAGAAATAAAAGAAAAAGAATGTTCAAAAACAAACAGGTGACGGAATTAAAGAAAAAGCAGGAAAATACAGTCAGACAGGTGAAGGAAACTAACAATACTGTTCAAGATCTGAAGAGAGAATAGGAAAAAGTAAAGAAAACACAAACAGAGGAAATTATGGAAAGGAAGAACTTAGGGAAAAAACAGGAACTACAGAGTTAAACAAAACCATCAGACTACAAGAGATGGAAGAAAGAGTCTCAGGTGTGGAATATATAATGGAAAAAAACAACGTATCCATGACAGAAAGCATTAAATCTAAAATATTCCTGACACAAAACATCCAAGAAATCCAAGACAACATGAAAAGATAAAAACCTAAAAATAATAAGAATAGAGGAAAAAGAAGATTCCCTCCTCCAAGACTCAAAAATTTTTTTAACATAACTGAAGAAAATTTCCCCAACTGAAGGAAAGGCCTATAAACATACAAGAGGCCTACAGAACACCTAATAAATTAGACCAGAAAAGAAAAGACTCCCGCTACACAATAATCTAAACAGTAAGTGTACAGAACAAAGAAAAAAATACTGAAAGATGCAAGGGCAAAGGACAAGTAACAAATAATGGCAAACCCATCAGAATAATAGGAATAGAAGAAAAAGAAGACATCAGGCTCAAAGGTCCGGAAAATATTTTCAAGAAAATTATAGAAGAAAACTTTCCCAACTTAAAGAAGGAGATGGCCATAAACATACAAGAGGCTTACAGAACACCAAGTAGACTAGACCAGAAATGAAATTCTTCACGTCACATCATAGTCAAAACACTGAACCTACAAAACAAAGAAAAAATTCTAAAAGCAGCAAGGGAAAAAAGCCAAGTAACATATGAAGGTAGACCTATCAGAATCACACCAGATTTCTCAACAGAAACTATGAAAGCCAGAAGGGCCTGGACAGAAATCATACAGTCCTTAAGGGACCACAGATTCCAACCCAGACTACTATACCCAGCAAAACTTTCAATCAACATAGACGGAGAATTCAAGATATTCCAAAACAAAACCAAATTTAAACAATATCTACATAGTAACCCAGCTCTACAGAAGTTACTAGAAGGGAAACTCCAAACCAAAGAAAAAAACTACATCGAAGGAAACAGAGGAAATAGATAACTACACACAAAAAAAAAAAAACCAAAAGAGTACCTGCATTTGTAACTGAAACATTATTAAAGCTCAAATCACACATCGATTTCAACAACTTAATAGTTGGAGACTTCAACACTCCACTCTCACCAAGGGACAGATCACCTAGACAGAAGCTAAATAGGAAAATAATGACACTTACAGAGGTCCTAAATCAAATGGACCTAATAGATGTCTACAGAACTTTTCACCCAAACTCAAAAGAGTATACCTTCTTCTCAGCAGCCTACAAAACTCTCCAAAACTGACCATATAGTCGGACACAAAGCAAGCCTCAATGGGTACAAGAAGATTAAAATAATTTCGTGTATCCAACAGACCACCATGACCTAAAACTAGATCTGAACAACAACAGAAATAACAAAAAGCCTATACATGCACGGAAACTAAACAACTCTATACTCAATGACAGCTGGATCAGAAAAGAAATTAAAAAAAAAAAAAGAAATTAGAGACTTCCTAAAATTCAAGGAAAATGAAGGCACAACTTACCAAACTTATGGGACACAATGAAAGTAGTGCTAAGAGGAAGGTTCATAGCACTAAGTGACTTCAGAAAGAAGTTTGAGACATATCATATATGCAACTTAATGGTATACCTGAAAGCCATAGGGGTGGGGGGGAGAAGAAGACGCACCCAAGAGGAGTAGAAGGTTGGAATTAATCAAACTCAGGGATGAAATCAACAAATTAGAAACAAATAAAACAATTCAAAGAATCAAATAAACCAAGAGTTGTTTCTTTGAGAAAATCAACAAGATAGACAAACCCGCAGCCAAACTAAATAAAAGGCAGAAAGAAACTATCCCAATCAGCAAAATCAGAAAGGAAAAGGGGGACATAAAGACAAACACTGAGGAAATTCAAAGAATCATTAGGTCTTACTTCAAAAGCCTATATGCAACAAAATCTGAAAATCTAAATGAAATTGGCAATTTTCTTGATAGATTCCATTTACCAAATCTAAACCAAAATCATGCAAATATAACTAACAATCCTAAATCCCACAAAGAAAGAGTCATCAAAAGTCTCCCTGCAAAAAAATACCCGGGGCCAGATGGTTTCAGCACAGACTTCTACCACACCTTCAAAGAAGAGCCAACACCAATACTCTTCAAACTATCCCACAAAATAGAAACAGAAGGAATATTAACCATTCTCATTCTATGAAGCCAGAGTAAACTTGATACCTTACAAAGTAAACTTGATACCTTATAAACCATACAAAGACACAACAATAAAGAGAACTTCAGACCTATCTCTCTTATGAACATTGATAGAAAAATACTCAATAAAGTACTTGCAAAGAGAATCCAAGAACACATAAAAGATATCATTCACCATGCCCAAGTAGGCTTCATCCCAGGCATGCAAGGATGGTTCAATATATGGAAATCCAATGTAAATCACCACATAAACAAACAGAAGGAAAAAAAAAAACAAAACAAAAAACATGATCATCTCCATAGATACTGAAAAAGCATTTGACAAAATTCAACACCCATTCATGTTTAAAGTATTGGAGAGATCAGGGACATAAGGCACATACCCAAACATAGTAAAGGCAATATACAGCAAGCCTATAGACAACATCAAACTAACCTGAGAGAAACTTAAATCAATTCCACTGATATCAGGGAAAAGGAAAGGCTGCTCAAACGCTTCAACATAGTACTTGAAATCCTATCTAGACCAATAAGACAACTAAAGGAGATCAAGGGAATACAAATTGGAACTACAAATTGGGAATACAAATGCAAATTGGAAGAAGGCAAAGTATCACTACATGAGTGACCCAAAAAAATTTACCGGAGAACTCCTTCACCTGATAAACGCCTTCAGCAATGTGTCTGGATACAAAATTAACTCAAAAAAAAAATCAGTAGCCTTTTTGCATAGAAAAAGTAAAATGGCTGAGAAAGAAATACGGGAAAAAACACCTTTTACGATAGCCACAAATAACATAAGGTACCTTGGTGTGACTCTAATCAAGCAAGTGAAAGACCTGTATAAAAAAAAAAAAAAGACATGTATGAAGAAAAAAATTGAAGAAGATATCAGAAGATGGATAGATATCTCATGTTCATGGATCAGTAGGATTAACATACTGAAAATGGGCATACTACCTAAAGCAATCTATGGATTCAATGCAACTCCCATAAAAATACCAACACAATCCTTAACAGAACGTGAAAGAACAATTCTCAATTTCATATGGAAAAACAAAACAAATAAACAAAACCATAATTGCTAAAACAATCCTATTCAATAACAGATCTTCTGGAGGTATCTCCATACTTGGAATCTCAAGCTGTACTATAGAGTAACAGTAGTAAAAACTGCATGGTACTGACATGGAAACAGAATGATGGATCAATGGAATTGAACAGAAGACTCAGAAATAAACCCACACACCTGTGGCTACTTGATTTTTGACAAAGAAGCCAAAACAACACAATGGAAAAAAAAGAGAGCATTTTCAACAAATTGTGCTGGACTAAATGGATGTCTACATGTAGCAAAATGCAAACAGATCCATATATATCACCCAGCACAAAACTAAAATACAAGTGGATCAAAGACCTCAATAGAAAAATGGACACACTTAACCTGTTAGAAGAAAAAGTGGGGAAGAACCTTGATCTCACTGGCACAGGAGACAACTTCCTGAACAGAACACAAACAGGACAGGCTCTAAGATCAACAATCAATAAATGGAACCTCATGAAACTGAGAAGTGTATGTAAAGCAAAGGACACTGTCATCAGAACGAAATGAAAGCCTACATAATGGGAAAGGATCTTCACCAACCCTATGTCTGACACACGGCTAATATCCAGAATATATAAAGAACCGAAGAAGCTAAAAACCAACAAACCGAGTAATCCAATTAAAAAATGGGGTATAGAGCTAAACAGAGAATTCTCAATAGAGGAATATCGAATGGCAAAGAAACACTTAAAGAAAGAAATGTTCAACATCCTTAGTCATCAGGTAGATGCAAATCAAAACAATCCTGAGATTTCACCTTACACCCATCAGAATGGCTAAGATCAAAAACTCAAATGACAACACATGCTGGAGAAGATGTGGAGAAAGAAGATCCCTCCTCAATTGCTAGTGGAATGTAAACTTTTACAATCACTTTGGAAATCAACCTAGTGCTTTCTCAGAAAATTAGGAATAGTGCTACCAAAAGATCTAGCTATATCACTCCTAGGCATATATCTGAAATATTCTCAACTATACAACAAGGATAGTTGCTCAGCCATCATTGTAGCAGGTCTATTCCTAATAGCCAGAACCTGGAAACAACCCAGATGCCTCGCAACTGAGGAATGGATGCAGAAATTATGGTAGGTACACAATGGACTACTACTCAGCTATTAGAAACAAGGAAATCATGAAAATTGCAGGAAAATGGTGGGAACTAGAAAATAACATCGAGTGAGGTAACCCAGAAAAGACACACATGGTATATACTCACTCATAAGTGGATATTAGACACAGAATATAGGATAAACATACTAAAATTTATACTCCTATAAACAACAAGGAAGACCCTAGGGAAGATGCTCAATCCTCATTTAGAAGGGCAAAGGCAATAGATATTGGAAGCAGGGGAAGACAGGGAACAGGACAGGAGCCTACCACAGAGGGCCTCTGAAAGATTCTACTGATAATGGTATCAAGGCAGAGGCTGAAACTCATAGGCAAATTTGGCTGGAATGCATGGAATTTTATAAAAGACAGTGGAGATATAAACACCTGGAGAGTAGAGTTGTTCCAAAAGGAGACTAACAGGGCCAACAATACCTGGCGGCCTTGAAGTTAATGATACCCCATCCAAGAACAATGCATGGAGAGAGCCTAAAACACCTACTCAGATATAGACCATAGACTCAAGTCTCCATGTGGGTTTCCTAGTAAGGTGAGCACGGGCTGTCTCTGGCATGAACTCAGTGGCAGGCTCTGTGATCACCTCCCCCTGGGGGTGCACCCTTGCTAGGCCACAAAGGAAGACAATGTAGCCAGTCCTGATAGGTTAGGGGCATATAGACAGGGAGGACGACCTCCTCTATCAGTGGACTTGGGGAGGGGCACTGAGGAAGGAGGGAGCGGGAGGGTGGGATTGGGAGGAGATCAGGAAGGGGGCCATAGCTGGGATGCAAACTGTATAAATTGTAATAAATAATAATAATAACAAAACCAAAACAAAAAATTAAAAACCAGAATGACATTTACAAACATTAAAAAATCATTTAAAGTAGGAAAATGAAGATTTCAAAAATACTTCTAAACATATCTATGATTATTCTAAATATGTATAAGCTAATTTTTATATTTAAATTATAGATTCTCAGATTGGTATTTCAAACAAGGAAACTCAGCTACATTTTATTTACAAATGAAACTCATAAGCTAAAATAATTGTAATGATTGAAAATGCAGAGACAATTACATATTAGACATGAAAAAGAAGCAACAGCAGAAATATAAATATGAAGTAAAACTGCACTCGGGTTCTGATGTGAACAGAACTGATAAAAGCTGCAACAAATTCCACAAATGGCTTACTTCTTTAAAAGAGAAAAGAATTTTCATGATGACTTCTGCATTTGTACACTGCATATTTTCAAAAATATATAAAGCACATGTAAGAAACTCTCAAATGTACAGAAGAAACAGAGAAAGAAATAATGTCAGAAAAAAAGTGTTACAAGTAGTAAGATGACAGAATGGAACCAATGGAACTGATAGTTGTTTCTAAAGCAAAGATAAGAATGATGGGTAAAAACAATAATAAAAAAATTTCTTACAGCAATTTGTGCAATCTCAATCAAAACAAGGCAATTAAAATATATAATCTGACATAGTGGTCCTGATGAAATTATTGAAAATTGGCTAAGGAAAGGAAAATGAACTGAAATCCTTTCAGTACTTTTTCTGTCATGATAAATACTAAAGAGCTTACATTTTGGAGAAAAAACCTGACATTAATTTTCTAGTGGAGACAAATCTATTCCATGTTAACATGTTAGTTCACACATAATTTTTTTTGCATAAAAAAACTCAGCCAGTATTACCACCTCACTCGTTCTGAAGAAAGTACTTTTCCAGTGAGAATAGACTCAATGTTATTGACTCGTGAATGAAATTTTGGTTATCAAAGACAATGTATGGCAGACCTCTATTGTCCTATTTCCCATGAGTTTACTTTCAACAGCATCACTTACAGAAAATTCCAGAAACAAATAATTCCTGAATGTTAAATTGCATGCTAATTTTTGTAACATGGTAAAATTATACAATATTCGCATATCTAGGCCAGAATGTGGATCATCTCATTGTCCAGCATATGCACATGATATAGTTTGTCATGCTGCTCTAGTAACAGTGCCTATGTTCCACAGTGCATGGATTTGCTCCTATTATATAGGAACTTTATCATCTTATGTCATCACAGGAAGAACGAGTACAATTCAGAATGTAATATGCATTGAATATTTGCAAGACTTTTATTATACTATGTTGGTAAAAAAAAAAAAAAAACTAATGTATTAGTTTCCTATGTCTAATTTACAAATTTAATTTGACCACAGGCCCCTCAGAGAAAAGCATAGAATTTATTGCTACCTATGATTCTAAGTATCAACTTAGAGCTTGATGAGTGAGGGACTACTTTTAGTCCACTTATGGTGTCGAAAGGCACTTGCATAAAACCAGATGGCTTAAACAATTTTATTTTCCCTTAGTTTCTGAGGCTGGCTTTCTAAGACATATATGTCAGAATGTTCAATGTCTAGTAAGGTTCCCTTCTTACTTTGCAGATGACCTCATTCTGTGTCCTTCCTGGGAATTTCCTCAGTGGCTGCATGGAAAGAATGTGAGAGAAGAAGAATACTGCTGTCTTTTTTTTTTTTTTTTTTAATAAGACACTAATGCTATTGGTTTGGGATCCCACACTTAGGGCCTCATTAAAGTTAACTGCTTTCCCAAAGGTCCAACTTCCAAGTACAGACAATGAGAAGATCTGTATTTTGAAGGTCATAAAACTATCCATATGAGAAAATGAATATTAAAATCATTAAAACATAAATGTTATTAGGATTGCATGTGTACAACCTTAAATCATAAAAAGAAGCATCTTAAATCTCTAAATACAAACATACCAAGAAAAATATAACAATAAGTTTGGATTTCATACAATGTCAAAAAAGAGATATAAATTAGGTTTGCATTAGTTTTATGAAATTTTTCCTCTATAAGTTAATTTTCTGAATTGATACTAAATTGGAGTATAATTTTATTTTAATCTTTTTGTTTTATTATGACTTACTGAATGGACAAGAACTGCACAAGATAAAGACAGACAAAATCCAGCATAGAGTGGGAAGTGGTCAGGTAGCTCTAACCCTTGTCCAGAAGCTACTGGAAACTGATAAATTCTGGGAGAAAGACAGTCAGTTTTCTTCAGGAATAAGATCCCTGAGAGACTACCCATATTCACACTGGCAGTATTAAGTGGGCTCTGTGTGTTTAGAATAAAAAGTGAGAAAACAAAAAATTGAGAAGGGATATTGGTGATGGAGATAGGGAAGAAGTTGGAAGGGAAGGAAAGAGAATGGACTAGATCCATGCATATATGAAATTCTCAATCAATTAAAATGGATTCATCATTCAAGTGTTTATACCTATGTTTGTGTGAACACATGTTTGTAATTACCTACAAAGGCAAGAAGAGAATTTGGAATCCACTTGAGCTGGAGTCCCAGGCCAATATGAACTACTGGTGTGGATGCTAGAAACTAAACTTAACTTCTCTAAAAGAACAAACAGTAAGTGCTCTTTAAACTACTGAGCTATAACTCCATCCCATTTTGTGTGATATTTAAAATTCATATTAATTAAAATATACTTAACTCAGTGATTAAAGATAATTGTGTGAGATAATGGATGCGAAGTTGTTCAACTAGAGTAGCTGTTTTAGTGTGTGTGTTGCTGTATCCTTTACTGTGAGCTAAATTAGTATTTCATTAAATTCAAATTAAATTAATAATATACAGTGTAAATATTTCCCAAAATTGAAGTACTATTTTTTACATTTCACCTGTGGATGAGTTATTCTTTTTGTATAAAATAATTTTATATGAACAATTTATACCATTGTATTTTATTTTAGATATTCAAAAATTATAGAAATGTTATGAGGGCTGTAAAATTATTGCCAGCCCTCATAATAACTTTAAAAAGCAAAGTATAAAGAGTATTCCCTTTTATCAAACACATTAGCAACTAGAAAAAGTTTAACAGAAACTGAAGATGATGTGACTAGGATCAGTCAAAATTTAAGCATTCTGTGTAAGAACAGTTGTAAATTGGTATCTGTTCTCTGAGCTGTAATTTAAAACTTGACGAATATACAACTTTGAGAAATTTATATATAAATATATTGCATGTATGTTTATATATGTTTATATATGTTTACAAATGTACATCAAATATAAACACTATATATGTAAGAATCTGTGTAATGCTAAATTACATTTAGAAAAACCATATGCTTGAAAATTCATTTATCCCTCATTCATTTACTTAACATATAAAAACCTTGTCTCCTAGACACAATTCCAGACAAAACTCACTCTCTCTATTCACATGATTTTGTGTCACCATCATTCTTGGGCTTCTGTGTGTGTCAAGTGAATAAAATAAGAGAGCATGAAAATCTCTTTTGATGATTTATAAGCTACTCATGGAACATGTAGATTACTTTTGGCCATCAGCCTATACCTATAATAAAATGTCATAGCCCCACTTAAGTACCAAGGACACAAAATAATGTGTGTGTTTAAAATGAAGAGAAAATTACAAAGTGAAAAGAGTAGTGGCTTAAATCTGTAATCCCCACTCTTGGGAAACTGAGGTAGGGAGATTACAATATATTTTAAACTATTTTGGAAAACATACTGAATTCCAGGGAATGGTGATATGTTTCTCATGCTCCTTATCCCCAAGAAATGATGATAAACTTTCTATAATACATCATAAACACTTTTATTATTTTTTGACTCAGTTTTTATTTTTTATTGAAAATAGACTTTTTTTCACAAAATATATTTTCATTATAGTTCTCTCCACCCCAGATACACTCCACTTCCTCTCATACAAAATTCACACCGTTTTCTTTCTTTCTCTCACATTACAATACAAACAGGCATCTAAAACATAATATAATAACATAATATAATAACAACAATAAACCCCCAAATAGGACAAACAACAAAAAGGAAAAAAAATAATAAAAAAGCACAGGGAAAATATATGGACACTGACACACACACATGCTTACACACATAATATCCATAAAAATAAAGTCAGAAATCATAATATATAAGCAAAATATCTGTAAGGATAAATTCAAAGTATCCTGTAAAAAATTCTCCAAAATGCCATTGAGTTTATTTTGTGTTGGCTATCTACGTATACTTCTGTGCAAGGAACCTATCCTTCAGTGTAATTTGTGTACCCATTGAGACTCTGCTGGAGAAACTAAATTTTCATTTGGAAGCAGTTATCAATAAGGAAATGTTTTTAGATTAGGGAGGTGGGCTTGTATCCACTTTTTCTCTCAGCACTGGGACCCCATCTGGCTTAGACCTGTGCATGCCTGATGTATGCTGCCACAATCTCTGTGATTTCATGTGTGTGTCAGTCCTGCTGTGTCTAGAAAACCTTATTTCCTTTGTGTTCTCTATCCTCTCTGGTTCTTACATTTTTTTTCTCATCCTCTTTCACAGGATTCTCTGAATTCTGAGGGGAGAAATTTGATGAAGACATCCCATTTAGGACTGACTCTTCCAAGTCTCTTACTCTCTGCACATTGTCCCCTTGTGGGTTTCTGCTTTTGCTATTTACTGTGGGAGGCAGATTTTGTTATGATTGCTGAGCAAGACACTGACCTATTGGTATAGCAGACTGTCATCAGGAGTTGTATTATTACTGGTGTTCCTTTAACAGAACAATAGTATTTGGTTTTCTTATAGGTTTTTGATATATCTAGTCTCAGGTTCTTGACCACCTGGGCATGGGTTCCATTTCATGGTGCAGGCCTTAATTCCAACCAGGTAAAGGTTGTTTATTCCCACAACTTTTTTTGCACTATCACATCAGCTTGATCATGTTTACCTTTCTCTTCTTGTAGTGTGCAGAGTATGTCCCAGAACCATGAACAACAGTCAGTAGGGGTGAAGGCTCTAGGTAGGCTCCAACTCAATTTCTCCAAATCCTGTGAGTTACTTACGTGTTGTCTTCAACAATAGGGTCTTTCCATCAGTTCGTGGAGAGCAACCAATATTTGGGGTTTCCATGGGAGTCCTCTTGGGTAACAACTCAATTATAAGTAACTCATTGTAAACACTGAAAGTTTCATTTGGTGGTGAGAGATGTCTATTTGTCTCTCTGTATGTGTGTGTGTTTGTGTGTGTATCTGTGTGTAGATATGTATGTATGTATGAAAGAAAGCATGAAGAATGTATGCATGAAAGCTTTGACTATATTAGGCTTCCATATGACTTGTCAAGAGGACCTTATTTTTAGCTGGCTCTCTTATTCTTCTCTTCCTTACCCCTTTTCTCCTTTTTTGTTGGATCCTCCCATTTCAACCCTGCCCATCTCTGTAGAAGTGATTGGTAAGTTACATTTTGAATTATTAATTAGCAACATATAGTTATCCTGATGAAAGTTAGGCCATATTGATGCTAAAACATGGAAGGATATTGAAAGATATTAATGGTATGATGAATAATTGAAGATAGAATATATTTACTTTTCCACAAAATTTTTGTCAACTAAGTAATACTGCTAACGGGTGACAATATAGACTTTGCATTCCTAGCTCCTGCACCTAGATGAGAAATAAAACCATTTTACTTCTATTTACTTGTACTCAGTGCTTTAAATGAGGTGTCAGCACCCTAACAGATTTTTAAAGAAGCCTTAATGGAACAGTCATTATGTACTTTTGTAAATGTACTGTCTGTGCATAGCTTCAGATGCAACAGCAGAGATGTATATTTATAAAACAGACTGTATGTGGTATATGAAACTGAAAATATTTGTGGTAGTTATTTTCCCCAGAAAGCATTTGTCTTGTGTTAAATTTATGAGCTTTCATTCTTATCCCACAAAAAAAAAAAAAAAAAAAACCTAAAAAACTAAACACTATTAAAACACAACTTGAATACCTGGTTTACAAAACCATTCTTTACTTTCATAAGATTCAAACAATAATTGATTTAAAAACATCAGGAAACCTTACTGAATAGCATTTCTTTGTAATGATTTCTTACCTGTGCAGGCTAGATTTAAAGGTGGTTTATAGCTGACCTTCAGTAATAAATATATGGACACAAAGGTGAATTGTCTATAAAATTATAATTTTAATCTGAGGTGTTTGGGATTCTTGTGATAAAGGTTTTAATCTTCGTAAATAGTTTAAAAATAGTTTTAGAGGGGCTTTAAAAGGTGGCTTAAATCTTATTGCTACAAAATACCTGTCAAGAATTACTATAAATTTTACAGAGCTTGCATTAAAAGTAATGGAATTAGTAGGAGACAAAAATAACTTCTATAATTTAGAATTTGTCTTAACTTCAGGTTAAAAGAGCTGAAGAGAGAATTAATGAATGAAAAGGAAACACAAAAAAATTAACCAGAATATAGGTCATGCAGGAAAACAAAACTCCAAAATCCAAAAGAGAATAAAATTAAGGGAATACAATAAAATGTATAATAGAACAAAAATAATTAAAACTATAGATTTAAAAAGTGACTTCCAGGAAAAAGTTTAAAACAGATGAAAGACACCATGCCACATATTGAAGCACACCATTACATTACTATCAGCATGAAATACACATGTGTGCATATACACATCACAGATTTGCAGGCACAAAGAGACTTTAAAAATCTTCTAATGAAAATAAGTTTGAAAGCCCTCAGAAAGGAGACATCTAGTTACAGTGGAATTCAGAAGAATAAAATGATTTAATCTGTTTTTCAAATATTAAAACATTAACTTCAGGCCACATCTACCACACAGGAAAACATGTATGTGTTTTTTTATACTGCTTGCATTCCTGTGTGTGTTTGTGTGTTCTCTGTGTGTATAAGTAATATTAGCAGTAGCTGTGGAAGAGAAGGAAGAGGAGGAAGAAGAATAGAAAGAGGAGGAGAAGGAATAGTAGTAGTAGTTGTTTGAATGAGAATGGCCCCATAGGTTTGAGTGTTTGAATGCCTGGTCCATGGTTGGTGGAACTGTTTGTGAAGGATTAGGATTTGTCGCCTTGGTAGAGGAGACCTGTTACTGGGAGTGGTCTTTGATATTTCAAAAGACAGGAATACCAAATTATATGTTATAAGTTCATGAGTGTATCTCCATTTCATTATCATGTTTCTTTATTTTATATATGAAGTACATACACTTTATTATGCACCAAATACTATATAATTATAATAAAATAACTTATTTGTAATATTGGTTATGAAATAGAAATAATATTTCATAAATTTTTGCTATAATATAGGACAGAGTGGGCAAATGAGTTGAATTGCATGATAGTTTTCAAAATGATATTCAAATTACTTGAGTAACATGAATAACATAATAAAACTAATTGATAATATTTTGGTAATTTCATGAATGTTGTCAAACTGATTTGCTCAACTGTCTATTATCAGTTCACTCATGATCTCCTGTTAATAATCACAGCACAGTGATTTTTATCTGTTTCTTCCAGGTATACCATGGTTCTGGGAAGACATTTAGATCAAAATCTTTTATTATCAAGAAAAATCAAGAAAAAATATTCATACTTATGTTTATTTGCAATTTTAAGCTTGGAAGTCAAGACCCTGAACATGTTTGCAAGTGCTGGACCACTGAACAACACCCCCAGGCATGTGTCTTTCTTTATTCTGAAGATATGTGCTGGTATTCACTAGTTTTCATCTCACAGTAGACCTGGTAACACCAAAAACATTTCGTTTTGACAAATAAATGTGTGTTGGTGGTTTTCTATCATGTTAATATCAAACACTGAAGTTCTATTATTATTCTGTTGTAATTATTATAGATTTTTGTTAACTATTATTTATTATTTTTGTTAACTATTATTTATTAATTGCTATTTATATGTACTGTATATGTACTGTCTTTGACAACTTTTTCATACTTCCATTTAATCTCATTTTGAACACATAGAAAATATCTATAGTGCTGATCGTTTTTATATGAGGCTTCGGGGATATAGCTTGATTTGTAGAGTCCCTATCTAGCATGCAAGAGTCCCTAAATTCTATCTCCAGCACTACATAACCTTAGAATGTGGACTCATTCTTTTAATTAATACAATAAAATTAGAGGTAGAGTTAGGATGATGAAAACTGAAGGCTGTTGTTGGTTACATAGTGGGTTCAAAGTCTACATGAGACCTTGTCTCAAAAAGAAAAAAATAATAATTATATGTATACATATAAGTGTACATATACATATTCATTAAAGTCAAAAAGTATATTGTAGTTATGTGTCTAGTAACTAGATAATAAAAACAAAAAGCTCAACAACTTTGAAAATAACAAATCATACAGAGATTTAAGAAAAAACCTCATTCTGAAGGGCAATCAGGATAGACGTTGGAAGTGGGAGAAGACAGGGAATAGGACAGGAGCCCTCCACAAGGGCCCTCTGAAAGACTACCTATCAGGGTATATGGAAGCAGATGCTGAGACTCACAGCCAAACTTCGGGCAGAGTTCAGGGAACCTTGTGTAAGAAGAGGGAGATAGAAAGACCTGAAGGGGACAGGAGCTCCACAAAAAGACCAACAGAGCCAAAAAACCTGGACCTAGGAGGTCCTGCAAGCTCCACAGAAAGACCAACAGAGCCAAAAAACCTGGACCTAGGAGGTCCTGCAGAGACCGATACTCCAAACAAGAATCACACATGGAGAGGACCTAGACTTCCTGCTCAGAGGAAGCCGATAGGCTGGTCGGTTTCCAAGTGGGTTCCTTAATAAGAGGATCAGGGGGCTGTCTCTGACATGAAGTCAGTGGCCAGCTCTTTGATCACTTCTCTGGGTAGGGGGTGGTGCAAAATTGCCAGGCCACAGAGGAAGATGATGCAGCCAGCCCTGATGAGACATGATAGGGTAGGGTCAGATAGAAGGAGAGAAAGACCTCCCCTATCAGTGGACTAGGGGACGGGCAGAGGGGGAGAACAGGTAGAGTCACACCATAAGGGTAGTTGAGACTGGGAGGAGATGGGGAGGTACAGCCCACATACAAAGTGAATACACTGTAACAAATAATAATAAATAAATGTAAAATAAAAAAGAAAAACCTTCCATGATGAAGAAATTATTTCAAAATTCATAGATTTTTTTAATCTAATTATTTTTTTTAATTTGGATAATAATGTATTTTTTTAACTTTTTAAAAAAAAATTTTATTAATTACACTTTATTCATTTTGTATCCCCCCATAAGCCCCTTCCTCCTCCCCTCCCGATCCCAACTTCCCTCCCCTTTCTGCATGCATGCCCCTGCCCAAGTCCACTGATAGGGGAGGTTCTCCTCTCCTTTCTGATCTTAGTCTATCAGTTCTCATCAAAAATGGCTGCACTGTCCTCTTCTGTGGCCTGGTAAGGCTGCTCCCCCCTCAGGGGGAGGTGATCAAAGAGCAGGCCAATCAGATTATGTCAGAGGCAGTCCCTCTTCGCATTATTATGTAACCCACTTGGACACTGAACTGCCATGGGCTACACCTGTGCAGGGGTTCTAGGTTATCTCCATGAATAGTCCTTGGTTGGAGTATGAGTCTCTGGGAAGTTCCCTGTGTTCTAATTTTCTTGTTCTGTTGCTCTCCTTGTGGAGTTCCTGTCCTCTCCAGCTCTTACTATTTCACACTTCTTACATAAAATTCCATTCACTCTCAAAATTCATATATTTTTTAATCACATGCTATTAGAAAAGTGGCATCTCAGGACTCTCATGTAGAACTTGTTTGCTCAAAGGCTAATGTTAAATTTAAACATATTGGATATTTTGTTCCCCAGCATGAACATAGCAAAGACAGAAATTTGCAATATTTGGGAACAGTAAAAGAATATTAGAGACAAAGTCATAATACCCTTCTGAGATACTTGATGCTCTAGTCTAATGGAGGAATAGCATAGACTTACAAAGCCTTTAAAAAAGAATTGTTCTTTGTCTGAATAGTATACTTGGGGGGATCAAATTCAGTTCAGCTAATAAAAATTTATTTTCTCCTTGAAGGACATTTTCATATTTCTCTGCTCCTAGCTAATCTTGGAACATTGGAAAAACCCTGCATACTTCAGGGATTATCACTCTCAGTTCTCTTTTCTATTATTCTTATTATTACAACTTATTCACTTTGTATACCGGCTGTAGCCCCACCCGCCTCCTCCTCCCATTCCTACCCTCCCTCCTTCTTTACACCTTATGTCTCTCCCCTGATAGAGGAGGTCCTCCTCCCCTACTATCTTACCCTAGCATATCAGGTCTTATCAGGACTCTCTGGATCCTCATTCTCCATGGCCTAGTAAGGCCACCTCTCCAGGAGGAAGAGATCAAAGAGCAGGTACGTGTCAGAGAAAACCCTTTATCCGTTTACTAGGGAACCCCCATGGAGACTAAGTTGCCTATCTGAAAAGGTAGTCTAGGTCCTCTCCATACATGGCCCTTGGTTGATTTAACAGTCTCTGCAGGGCACTCTGGGCCCATATATTTTTGGCTCTGTTGGTCTCTTTGTGGAGCTCTTGTCCCCTCTAGGTTTTTCTATCTCCCCCTTCTTCAATAAGCTTCCCTGCACTCTGCCCAAAATTTGGCTTTGAGTCTCAGTATCTGCTTTGATACCTTGAATGGTAAAGTCTGTCAGAGGCTCTCTGTGGTAGGCTCCTGTCCTGTTCTCTGTCTTCTCCTAATTCCGATGTCTATCGTATTTGCCCTTCTGAATGAAGATTAAGCCTCAACCCTAGGGTCCTCTTTGTTGTTTAGCTTCTTTAGGATTATAGATTTTAGTGTGTATATCTTATATTATATGGCTAATATCCACAATTCTGTATCCATTCTTTTTTAAAAAGTTTATTTGTGAATTTTATTTTTTAAAACATATTTATTCATGTATATGAAAGCTTTAGCTGCATGTACATGTGCATGACAGAACAGAGCATCAGATCCCATTATAGATGGTTGTGAGCCACCATGTGGTTGCTGGGGATATGAACTCACGATCTCTGGAAAAATAACCAGTGCTCTTAACTGCTAAGCCTTCTCTCCAGCCCCTGTACCCATTCTTCAGGTGAGGGACATCTAGGTTGTTTACAGGTGCTGGTTATTATGAATAAAGTTGCTATGAACATGGTTGAGCAAATGTTCTTGTTGTATGTTTGAACATCTTTCAGATATATCCCCAGGGGTGGTATAACTGGTTCTTGGGGTAGCACTTTTCCTAATTTTCTGAAGCGCCAGATTTATTTCCAAAATGGTTGTTCAAGTTTACATTCTTACCAGCAATTGAGGAACGTTCGCCTTTTTTCACAACCTCTTCAGCATGTATTATCCCTTGAGTTTTTGATCTTAAGTCATTCTGATAGGAAGAAGGAGGAATCCCTGGGTTGTTTTGATTTGCATTATTAAAACTCCAACCCAATGAAATCAACTACACTCAATTCTCTTTTCTTACTCCCGGACTTCCAGGTTCTACTTTTGTACATCCCTTGAAGGCTTGTAAGATAGTTTACACATACTCTGGCTCACATTTCTCAATTTTAACACACCGCATTATCCTAACCACAACCATTAAATGCATGCTACAGATCTGCCTGATTTATTATTTAATTCTATCAGTTAAGGATACCTTCTCCAACCCCAGCTTCAGAATAAAAGTAAGCTTGTACCTCCTTTATAAAAAGAACTCATCTGGGCAGTAGTGGTGCATCCCTTTAATTCCAGCACTTAGTAGGCAGAGGCAGGCAGATTTCTGTGAGTTCAAGGCCAGATTGGTCTACATAGTGAGCCCAGGAAAGACAAGGTTACACAGAGAAACCTTGTTTCAAAAACAAAACAACAACAAAAAGATCTGTATGATATTTGATATATCTGCATGTATTTACATCCTCAGGTCTCAACTAAATTCACATATTATGCCTATCTAAATTGTTCAGTTCATTCTTATTTTTTGGTTTGAGTAACTGGTTCTTGAGAATTTCTATATACTATCTAGAAATGGAATTCTCCAGTGTCTCTACAAAATATATCTATAGAACACAGACCCAGAAAGACACACATAATATATACTCACTTACAAGCATATTATTAGTCATATAGTACAGGGTAGACATACTACAATGCACAGATCCCAAGAAGATAAGTAACAAGCAGGACCCAAGTGAGGACACATAAATCTCACCCAGATGGGGAAATAGAATAGACCAACATGGGGAAGTGATCAAAAAGCAGGCAACCCAGTTCAGAATAGCACTGCCATCTATATCATTCCTGGTTATATACCTGAAAGATAATGGCCTGTTTTTACAACTATCATTCATGTAAGTATCAACTTTGTCCAAGTTTTAAAGTATGTCTTTGCACAAAGCCTTGAAATGAATTTCCCTAGAAACATTTCTGTGGCTAAAAGCAAACTAATGGGATATTCTTAAAAGAAGAACACATCTGTGTTAGTTTTCTACTGTTATGGTAATAGATATAACAAACAAATAGATATAACAAATAGATTTTAAAATGAAAATCTATGTTAAAATAGGTAGTGATACAACTATTGGTGGATTGAAATTGTGGTGTTATATCTCTGAAACAAGACTTTGTAGGCAGACTTTTAGGTATGAGGCGAGAGATGTTTCTTTTCGAATTTCCAGAGTATATTTTCTTAATTTTTTTCACTAATTTTTAGATGTAACCTATATCTCTTGGGTTATGATCTCTTTCCTCTATCCACAAAGCCACAACGCTTTTTCCTTAGTACTGATTCACATTGGCACATTTCCTTTTTTATGACACCATTTCTGCCTCTTTTTCATTTGTGAGGATTTCTGTAATGAAGCTGGGGTCACCTGAATAACATATCAGCTATGCCACCTTAAATATTAGTGATTGTATGAAAGTACCATACAGTTTTTAGTATTGTTGCTCTATAATAAAGCTTGAGATCAGGGATGGAGATACCTCCTGAAGATCTTTTACTGTAGAGAAATGTTTTAGCAATTCTGGGTTTCTTGTTGTTCCATATGAAGGTGAGAATTTTTCTTTCAAGGTCTGTAAAGAATTGTGTTGGTATTTTGAGGAGGGAGGGAACCCCAGGGTGGATACGGAGTGGATAAAATATAATTAATAAAGAATTAAAAAAAATGCAAAGAAAAAAATATTAGTGATTGACTACATCTCTACATCTCCAATTTCAGTTCCCAGATTCATGCAACATAGTATATTGACAAGTTCTGAGGATTCACACTTGTATATTTGATGCAGGGGAGAATCATTCTCTAACATAGCAACCACTATCTCTGTCCTTCAAACTTCTCAGAAATTGGTATACTTTCTACAAAAACCATTCAATTCCTGAAGGATTACACATACTATGATTAACCTTCATTTTGTTCTCACCAAAACCATTTGGGCAACTGAAAAAAAAATCAGTCAAAGACAAAAGTAATCTGAAATATTAGTGCTTAAAATCATTTTGTCAATGTTAGTAAATTTTGATACATGTTTTATATGCTCTTAAAGCACATAAAGAGTGAGAAGACCAGAAAAATCAAATCTTAGATGCATTTTCTTAAATAAATGAAAATTATATCTTCAGATATTTTATTATAATAGCCTAAAAAGGAAAAAATGTCTTCTTCTGGATATAATTTGTTGTAGGATAAATAATATGCTGACAGGCAGAAAGAAAGTCATTTTTTATAATATTCAAAGCATTTACTGGAGAGCTATTTATCATGCATTTCTATTATCACTTGGTATTTGATCCATAAAGGTAATTAACTAGGAATAAATGAACCGAGTAATATGCCTACACCTGTCCACCATTTATCAGCATGAGTTTATAAGGCATGGTGGTAAGAGAAATGGTTTAGCATGGGGAAAAATGAAATATTGATGTTTTTAAAAATATTAAATGCCTTGGGATTTAAAAGTATTAGGGCCACAACTCAGTAGCATTGCTTTTTGTCACCCCCAAGCCTTGTACCTTAAACTTCTAAGACTATCCTTAAAATCTCTCATGTCGAAATTGTTTCTATCATTATTTACTGATATTATAGCTACTAGATATAAGAATCTATAAAATTTAATTTAGATATTGTCTAGAGATACCTGCAAAATTAGAAGACATCATAAAATATAATTAAATAGAAAATAAGACATCAAATAAAAAGCTTCTCTATGTCTCTCTGAGTTTGAGATACCACAAATAATCTGGATATTATTACATCTTGAAATATAAATAATTATTATTTGGAAAAAATATTAGGAGAATTACATACAAGCATAATCCATGGAAAACTGAAACTAAAACCAAAGTAATTTAATTAAATCAATTAAGTTTCCAAAAGGTAATTTCCTTACCCAGCAATATTCACAAAGAGCTTACAGCTAGCAGTATTTGACAAAGGGCTTATACGAAAAGTAAAAAGTCAAATGTTACAGGATGAAGATAAAGAAGGAAAAAGAACAAAAAGTCTAGAGCCACTTTTAAATCATGAACAATAAGCAATATGCCTTCAGGGTTTTTTTTTTTTTAACTACAACTACATCCCTAGACATTTTTTTGTATACAAAAATCCATACAGGTGAACAATTTGCAAGCTTTTCTAAATTATACTCCATCTTGAGAAGTTTTATGTTGTTAATTTTAAATTTTAGAATCTAAGTAACAGAATACTGAAAATGACATCGTATATAATTGATTGATCTTAATAGCAGTCAAATCTACAAAGGATTGATTTAACTTATGTTTATCTGCATATTCCATTAATGATCTGAACATAGGCAGGTCATTAGGATGGGACAGTAGATTTTAGGTCAGAATGAACAATGTTTCAGTCAAAAGTGTCAAAGTCAATTCATCTAAACAAAAGGATCAGGTAGAAGAAAGATTATGAGATATCAGTAAATAGTTCATTATCAAGGTGAAACACATTCTTTGACATTTATGGGGAATAGTAAAAACTATTATGGAGTTGGCTGTTTTTCATTTTCTTTATTTTGTTAGGTTTTATACATATCTAATAACCTGAGGAAATGCTTGGTATGACAAGATTAATATAGCAAAGCAAATATAGAAACAACATCTGTGAATACATAAAATACATATACATAATATATATGTATATATACATAAAAATAAGGTCATCTGCTTGTTTACATATATCTCTATAAATTATACATAACCAATAATAAAATTGTGACATAATATTAAAGCTTACTCCCTTTAATCAACTGTTCTGTTTTATTCAAATTTGTGTTATGTTTCATTAAGGGATTAGCACAAAGAAAAAGAAAAACTAAAGCCTCTGCTATTGTTGAGTTTTCTTACACTTTGAAAAGGCAGTTAGTAGAATAGCTGGATCTTGAGGTGGTACTATTCCTAATTGTCCAAGAAGGCGCCAGATTGATTTCCAAAGCTGTGTACAAGTTTGCATTCTCACCAGCAGTGGAAGAGAGTTCCCCTTTCTCCACAACCTCTCTAGCATGTGTTGTCACTTGAGGTTTTTTTTTTTTTTGACTGAAGTTGAAACTGCAGTTCTTTTTTTTTTTTTTTTCTTATCAGTTACATTTTATTAACTCTGTATCCCAGCCCGATCCCTCATTCCCTCCCAGTTCCTCCCTCCCTGTCACTTGAGTTTTTGATCTTAGGTGATATCTCAGGGTCATTTTGATTTGCATTTAACTGATGACTAAGGTTGTTTAGCATTTCTTTAAGTGTTTCTCTGCCATTAAAGGTTCCTCTATTGAGAATTCTCTGTTTAGCCCTGTATCCCATTTTTAATTGGATTACTTGATTCATTGTTGTTTAACTTCTTGAGTTCTTTTTTTTTTTTGAGAATCTTTTTTTTGTTAATTTGTATTTTTTAATATTAATCACAGGTTATTTACTTTGTATCCCAGCCATAGGCCCCTCCCTCTATCCCTCTAAAATCTCTTCCCTGCCCCTTTCCAAGTCTAATTGTAGGGGAGGTCTCCTCCCCTTCCATCTGACCCTAGCTTCTCAAGTATCTTCAGGACTGGCTGTCATGTCCTCCTCTGTTGCCTAGCAAGACTGTTCCTCCCTTGGGGGGAGGGAAGATAAAGGAGCCAGTCATTGAGTTTATGTCAGAAATAGTTCCTGTTTCCCTTACTAGGAAAACCCACTTGATTACTGAGCTAACATGGGCTACATCTGAGCAGGGGTTCTTGGTTATATCCTTACATGGTCCTTGGTTGGAGAAACAGTCTCATAGAGGGCCCCCGTGCACTGATATATTTTGTCCTTGTGGAGCTCCTGTCCTCTCTACGTCATACTAACTCCCCCTTCAATCATATGATGCCTTGCACTCTGCCGAAGGTTTGATTATGAGTCTCTGCGTCTGCTTTGATACACTGCTAGGTAGAGTCTTTCAAAGGCCCTCTGTGGTAGGCTCCTGTCCTGTTACTTGTTTTCTCCTACTTCCCCTGTCCATCCCATTTGTATTTCTAAGCGAGGACTGATCATCTTACTCTGGGTCCTCTTTCTTGTTTATCTTCTTTAGGTGTACATATTTTAGTATTTTTCTGGATATTAGCCCTTTGTCAGATATAGGGTTGGTGAAGATCCCATCCCAATCAGCAGGCTGTCATTTTGTTCTGTTGACACTATCCTTTGCTTTACAGAGACTTTTCAGTTTCCTGAGGTCTCATTTGTTGACTGTTGACTTAGAGCCTGTGCTGTTGGTTTCTCTTCAGGAAGTTGCCTCCTGTGCCAATGAGCTCAAGGCTCTTCCCCACTTTATCTTCTAACTGATTTAGTACATCTGGTTTTATGTTGAGGTCTTTAATAAACTTGGACTTTAGTTTTGTGCAGGGTGGTAAGTATGAATCCATTAGCATTTTTCTACATGTAGATATCCAGTTAGACCAGCACCATTTGTTGAAGATGCTATCATTTCTCCATTGTATGGTTTTGGCATCTATGTAAAAAATCAGGTGTCCGTAAGTGTGTGGATTCATTTCTAGGTCTTCTATTTGATTCCATTAATCCACCATTTTGTTTCCAAGCCAGTACCATGCAGTTTTTATTACTGTTGCTATATAGTACAGCTTGAGATCAGCTTTGGTGATTTCTCCAAAAGATCTTTTATTGTAGGTGATTGTTTTGGCAATTATGTATATCTTGTTATTCCATATGAAGTTGATAATTTTTCCTTCAAGGTCTGTAAAGAATTGTGTTTGTATAGATCCAAAATATGCTCAAATATACAACAAGGACATTTGCTCAACCATGTTCGCAGCAAATTTATTCGTAATAGCCAGAATCTGGAAAAACCCCAAATGTCCCTCAATTGAGGAATGGATATAGAAATTGTGGTACACTTACACAAAGGAATACTACTCAGCAATTACAAATAAGGAAATCACAAAATTTGTAGTCAAATGGTGGGAACTAGAAAAGATTGTCCTGAGTGACCTATCCTAGATGCAGAAAGACACACATGGTATATACTTGCTTAAAAGTGGATATTAGAGATATAATATAGGATAAATATACTGAAGTCTATACTCCTAAAGAAGATAAGCAAGAAGGAGGACCCTGGTTGAGATTATCAATCCTCATTCTGAAAGGCAAAAGGGATAGACATGGGAAGGAGGTGAAAACAAGGAACAAGAAGGAATAAGACAGGAACCTATCACAGAGGGCATCTGAAAGACGCTACCCAGCAGGGTATTAAAGCTGATGTAGAGACTCAGAGCCAAACTTTGGGCAGAGTGCAGGGAATCTTATGAAAGAAGCAAGAGATAGAAAGACCTAGCAGTACATGGAGCTTCACAAGGAGAGCTACAGAAACAAACAAACAAAAAAATGGGCCCAGGGGTCTTTTCTGAGACTTATATTCCAATCAAGCACCATGCATGGAGATAACCTAGAACACCTGCATGAATGTAGCCTATGCCAGCTCAGTATCCAAGTGGGTACCCTAGTAAGGGGAACAGGGACTGTCACTAACATGAACTCAGTGGCTGGATCTTTGATCATCCCCCCTGAGGGGAGGGCAGGCTTACCAGGCCACAGAGGAAGACTATGAAAGACAGTTCTGATGAGACCTGATAGGCAAGGACAGATGGGAGGGTAGCAGGTCCTCTCCCATGAGTGGACTGGGAAGGGTCATGGGAGGAGATGAGGGAAGGAGGAACAGCAGGATTGGGAAATGACAATACTCTCCCTGGGCATAAGTAGTTATTTAAAATGGCCCCTGCTTATTTATATAAAGCATTTAATTTGCACAGAGAAACGCAGGCTATCCAATAATTAGTAACAGTAAATAGTATCTATATTGTCCACTGTAAGGGTACCCATTTGAATACAGTCTGTATTTGCAGTGTTTTGTTTGAAAACTCCTTTAGTCTGTAGTAATGTTTTCTTTTAAGAAAAAAAAAATGTATGTAAATATTACAATAGAGTAATGAAATGAAAAATTATTGATGCTCTATTTAACAAACACAATTATCATTTGTTTCACTCATATTTCCTCTCAGTATATCAGTGGCACATATACCAGCACATATGTGAGAGAAGATGAAGCTCATATTTTCTACTAAATGTTGAAGACATTGCATATATAGTAATTCAGCTAATTGTCTCACTGGATAAACACCATACTCTGAGTTGGTTCATCATTTTAGTGTGTTGTTTGCTTTTCTCTCACAATCACTATCTTTCTACTGTTTGCCAAACAGAATTTCTCATCATCTGCTGTGTTGAAGATTTTGATGATTTAATCATGTTTAATTAAAAAAATACTTCCATATATTTTTTTTATCTTTGTTGATTTTTGCCATATCTCCCACAGCAGTTTCTAGTGCTGCATGAAAGCATCAGTTTGTCAATACAATCTGGTTTGCTATTGAAACAGATGAGGCTATTTGATTTTGATTGCTTTTACCTCCAGTGGTACTATATAACTGTGAATATTCTTAAACTTTTCCTTATTTCCCCTGCAGTAAAATATACTAACATATTTAGTATAATGGGCTCTGCTTCTATTTTCTGTCTTGACATGAGAAATATATGGATATATACAAAAACACAAACCTGTAGCAATTAATAGATGTCTGAATTAGGATAAGCTTAATTGAGTGTTGAAATATGCATAGGCTACTGTCTAAACTGGGGAGAAAATGCCTACAATGAGACATTTTATGATGTTCAAAGGAGAGAATAAATGCAATGAATTCCACAACTGAAACCCTCTATGTTGATGTAGTGAATAAGGTCTAGGAAATGCAATCAGCATTGAGTTTGTATGGCTTCAGAACTATCACCAAGGAACAGATCATCTAGACAGAAGCCAAATAGGTAAATAAAAGCACTTACAGAGTGCCTAATTCAAATGAACCTAATAGATGTCTATAGAACTTTCACCCAAACTCAAAAGAGTATACCTTCTTTTCAGCAACTCATGGAACCTTCTCCAAAATAAATCATATATTTCGTCACAAAGCAAGCCTCAAGAAGATTGAAATAATCCCTTTTATTCTATCTGACTACCATGGTATAAAGCTGGACCTCTGGAACAGCAGAAATAGCAAAAAGCCTACAAGCACATGGAAATTGAAGAACTTGCTACTCAATGACTATTGGGTTAAGGAAGAAATAAATATAGAAATTGAAGAGTTCCTGGAATTCAATGAAAATGAAGGTACAACATACCTAAATTTATGGGAGACATGAAAGAAGTGCCCAGATGAAAATTCATAGCACTAGGTTCCTTCAAGAAGAAATTTGTGACATCTCATACAAGCAAATTAATGGCCCAACTGAAAGCCCTAGAATAAAAAGAAGCAGAGGCACCCAAGAGGAGCAGACACAGCTGGAAATAATCAAACTCAGGGCTGAAATCAATCAATTAGAAACAAATAAAACTATCCAAAGAATCAATGAAACCAAGAGCTGGTTCTTTAAGAAAATCAACAAGATAGACAAACCTTTAGCCAAACTAACTAAAAGGCAGAGAGAAACTATCCAAATCAGCAAAATCAGAAATGAAAAGTGGGACATAATTACAGCCACTGAGGAAAACCAATCATTAGATCATACTACAAAAGACTATATGCCACAAAATTTGAAAATCTAAAAGAAATGGACAATTTTCTTGATACGATTCCATCTACCAAAATTAAGACAAGATCAGGTAGAAAGATTGAATAGCCCTACATTCCCCAAGGAAATTGAAAGAGTAATCAATGGTCTCCCTTCCAAAAAAGGGCCTGGGCCAGATGGTTTCAGCGCAGAATTTTATCAGACCTTCAATGAAGTGCTAACTCCAATTCTCTTCAAAATATTCCACAAAATAGAAACAGAAGGAACTTTACCTAACTCATTCTATGAAACCACAGTCAACTTGATACCTAAACCACACAAAGAACCTCCCCAAAAAAAGAAATTCTGACCTATATCTCTTATGAACATTGATGCAAAAATAAAATACTTTCAAACTGATTCCAAGAACACATAAAAGATATAATCAACCTTGACCAAGTAGGCTTCATCCCAGGCATGCAGGGTGGTTCAACATATGGAAAACCATCAATGTAATCCATCATATAAACAAAATGAAGTAGAAAACCCACATGATAATCTCCTTAGATGCTGAAAAGGCATATGACAAAATCCAACACCCATTCATGTTTACAGTCTTGGAGAGATCAGGGATACAAGGCACATACCTAAACATACTAAAAGCAATATACAGTAAGCTTATAGCCAACATCAAACTCAATGGAGAGAAACTTAAACCAATCCCACTGAAATCAGGGAGAAGGCAAGGCTGCCCACTCTCTCCATATCTCTTCAACATAGTACTTGAAGTCCTAGCTAAAGCAATAAGACAACTAAAGCAGATCAAGAGCATACAAATCAGAAAGGAAGAGGTCAAAGTTTCACTATTTGCAGATGATATTATAGTATACATGAGTTACTCCAAAAATTCAACCATAGAACTCCTTCAGCTGATAAACACCTTCAGCAAAGTGGCTACATACAAAATTAACTCAAAAAAAAAAAATCAGAAGCCCTCTTGTATACCCAAAACAAAAGGGCTGAGAAAGAAATCAGGGCAACAACTCCCTTCACAATAGCCACTAATAACATAAAGTATCTTGGGGTGACGTTAACCACACAAGTGAAGGACCTGTTTGAAAAAAAAAAAAGTCTGTGCAGAAAGAAATTGAAGAAGATATCAGAAGATGGAAAAATCTCCTGGTCTCATGGATTGGTAGGATTAACAGTGAAAATGGCCATCCTGCCAAAAAAAAAAATCTACAGATTCAATGCAATCCCCACAAAATACCAACACAATTCTTTACAGACCTTGGAAGAAAAATTCTCAGCTTCATATGGAGAAACAAAAACCCAGAATTTCCAAAACTGTCCTGTAAAACAACAGATTGTCTGGAAGTATCTCCATCCCTGACCTCCAGCACTACTACAGAGTAATAGTAGTAAAAACCGCATGATATTGGCATAGAAGCAGAAAGGTGGATCAATGGAACAGAATAGATGACACAGAAATAAACCTACACACCTATGAATACTTGATTTTTGAAAAAAAAAGCCAAAACCATTCAATGGAAAAAAGACAGCACCTTTAATAAATGGTGCTGGTCCAACTGGATGTCTACATGCAGAAAAATGAAAATAGATCCATATTTCTCACCCTGCACAAAATTAAAGTCCAAGTGGATCAAAGACCTCAACATAAAACCAAATATTCTAAATTGGTTAGAAGAAAAAGTGGGGAACAACCTAGAACTCATTGGCACAGGAGACAATTTCCTGAACAGAACACCAACAGCACAGGCTCTAAGAGCAACAATCAATAAATGGGACCTCATGAAACTGAAAACCTTCTGTAAAGCAAAAGACATTATTGTCATGACAAAATGATAGCCTACAAAGTGTGAAAGGCTCGTCACCAACCCTATATCTTGACAGAGGGCTGATATCCAGAGTACATAAAGAACTCAAGAAGTTAAAAAGCAGTAAATCAAGAAATACAATTAAAAAATGGGGTATGGAGCTAAACAGTGAATTTTCTGTAGAGGAATATAGAATGGCAGAGAAACACTTAAATAAATGCTCAACATCCTTAGCCATCAGACAGATGCAAATCAAAACAACCCTGAGATTTCACCTTATATCCATCAGAATGGCTAAAATAAAAAACTCAAGTGACAACACATGCTGGAGACGTTGTGGAGAAAGGGGAACCCTCCTCCATTGCTGGTGGGAATGTAAACTTGAACAACCACTTTGGAAGTCAATCTGGTGCTTTCTCAGACAATTAGCAATAGCACTTCCTCAAGATCCAGCTATACCACTCAGAGGTATATACCCAAAATTTGCTCAAGTAGACAACAAAGACGTTTGTTCAACCATGTTTGTAGCAGCTTTATTTGTAATAACCAGAACCTGGAAACAACCCAGATATCCATCAACATAGGAATGGCTACAAAAATTGTGGTATTTTTACACAATGGAATACTGTTTAGCAATCAAAAAGGAGGAAATCATGAAAATTGCAGGCAAATGGTGGAATCTAGAAAAGATCATTCTGAGTGAAGTATCTCAGAAGAAGAAACACACACATAGTATATACTCACTTATATAAACCTATAAGATAAGATAAACATACCGAAATCTATACACCTAAAGAAGATAAACAAGAAAGAGGACCCAGGGTAAGATGATCATTCCTCACTTAGAAAGACAAATGGGATGGATAGGGGAAGTAGGAGAAAACACATAACAGTCCAAGAGCCTACCACAGACAGCCTCTCGAAAGACTTTACCTAGCTGTGTATCAAAACAGATACTGAGACTCATAACTAAACCTTCGGCAGAGTGCAGGGAAGCATATGAAAGAAAAGAGAGTCAATATGACCTGGAAAGAATAGGAGATACAGAAGGACCAAATATATCTGGGCACAGGGGTCTTTTCTGAAACTGACACTCCACCAAGGACCATGTATAGATATAACCTAGAACCTCTGCTTGGATGAAGCCCATGGTAGCTCAGTAACCATTTGGTTTCCCATAGTAAGGGGAACAGGGACTATTTCTGACAGGAAATCAATGGCAGGCTCTTTGACCTCCCCACCCCCCAAGGGAGGAGCAGTCCTGCTAGGCCACAGAAGAGGACTTTGCAGCCTGTCCTGAAGATACCTGATAAAACAGGGTCAGATGTAAGGGGAGGAGGTCCTCCCCAATCAGTGGACTTGGAAAGGGGCAGAGAGGAGATAAGGGAGGGAGAGAGGGTTTGGGAGGGAATGTGGTTGTGGGATACAGCTGGGATACAGTGTTAATAAAATGTAACTAATAAAAAAATAAGAAAGAAAGAAAGAAAGAAAGAAAGAAAGAAAGAAAGAAAGAAAGAAAGAAAGAAAGAAAGAAAGGAAAGAAAATTAAATTAAAAAAATTTCAAGTAACTTCTCTTGATATTTTGCCAATAGGTGGAACAAAATGACAACAATCTGTAGCTACAATGCAATACTGTGTACCTTCCTAAAATATATGGAAACTGAAAGAAAAGCATAGTATTCCAGTAGAGAACCCTGAAAATGACTCAATTGATCAAGTTTTCCATTAATAAGAATGACTCCTGGTGACATGCAAGATGTGATGAAAAGTGTATTTTCTTGTTCTTTTTTCCCTCATAAAACCAAAAATATTCAATTTAACCATAAAAAATACACCAGAATAAGAGGCAGTCTCTAAAATTCCTGGCAAATAATCTTTATGAAGTCACCTAAAACATGAATATATGAGAAATTACCAGAGCCAAGAACATTGTAAGAACATATTATGATAAAACAAACTCTGGCATCATGGAGTGTAAACATTATGTTAGACCAGTATGATATCTGATAGAGTAGGATCACTGAATCATAATGTTTTAGCAGTCTTGCTTAATTAATTGTAAAACCCATATACTAAAATGAGATGATAATATCATAGGACAATAAGTGTAAATGGAGACAACTTTGAACTTCAACAACGAATTCAACAAAATTTGTTATTATTATTATTTTTTTGAAATGTATTGGAGAAAGTGTTTCAGTTTTCAGGTAAATTCTGATTTTATCTTTTGAAGGTAATGAAACTGTAAGGTGCCTTATTCCATATAAATTCTGCACTCAACTTTGACAGGAAACTAAACAGTTAAATGTACTATATATTCTATCACTAAAGAGGATTATAAACATCTTATTCAAGTATCAGGTGTATATTCTTCTGTGATGCAGGCTTCATCAGCCAAAGATGTGTTCTAAACACTCCAACCTATCACAAAGTTCTTGCCAAAGAAAAACTCAGTATATATTTGCTTGTTAGCATGGTAATTTATTTGTATACAAAGGAAACTGTTACATATTTTAATCTAATCTGTGATAGTTACAAATATGATTTAAATGCAAAAGAGAGGGCAGAGTCTTCAGCTCAGTGTTAGAGTGCTCACTAGCATGTAAACAATCTTGGGTCGGATCTCCAGTACTGCACAGAACAAACAAAACCCAAGTCGTTTCTAGCCATGTATGGTGGCTCACATTTATAATATTTGCACTAATGATGACTTCAGCTCCAGCCTGGGCTACATAATGAGTTCCAAACCAACCAGGGCTACAGAGTGAGACACTATCTAGGAAGAATGGAAATCAGATATGGTTTACTTTAGAGTTGAGGTATTCTGCCTCTGCACAGCTAGATGAGATGAGTTATCAAGGATATAAGATATTTATGGCTTTTGAAGAAGACATTGGAAGTTTGTACAACACAGATATCAGGCTGCTTTTGTATTATATTTTTTTGACTATCCATTGCAAATATACCCATCTTACTTATTTCAGGTCTAATGGAATTTCAGGCTTCAGTGGGAGGAAGCATAAAGCTCTGCAGAAGCTCTGCAGAAGGGAGAAGTGGGAGAGAAATTGTATTTCCTTCTCGAGACATTGTAGTCATGAGTTTGAGCCATGTATTCAATATTTGTATCGTCATCCAGCATTCTGACAGCCTGAAGCACTTTGCATGCCTTCTTTATTTCTAAAACTGGTAATAAGGTTTCTGTATTAGCTCAATATATACACTTTCTTGTTATCAATATTATAATGCTACAGAGAATTTTGCCTGCACATAGTGTATTAAATCTGCCTATTTCTCTCTCATTTTAATGAGATACTCCTACATGTAATTTCAACACTAATCTTTATTTTTCCGTAAAAACACTAGCATAGGCCTCATGTTGAATATATAAGAATATAATTTCAGTAGTTATTATTCATTCATTTATACCTAAAGAGGTTCTGCATTTGGTTATTAATTATGAGTAATTTGTTCTACAAAATATATCAACTTGAATTAATGATTTTGGAAAAGATTTCATAGCTGTTTTCATGCATTCTGCAATTAGTATTCTGCCCTCTTCCCCAACAAAGGAGGGAGATATGTTTGTGTTAGGGAATATAGGGAAGGTAGAGAAGCATATAGGAGCAGTAAAATAGAAATGTTCTGCAGCCTCTGCTTGATAACATAGTAGCCATTAGCTACATAGAGATACTGCCTCCCTGCATGTGCTTCATACAATTGAGTAACTTGTTTTATAATTCATTTGAATTTGAATAGACAAAGCAATATATGGCTTATAGACTGATCAAAACAGACTCAAAACTGAAAGGATACAGTTCTGTAAGTTTAATGAATCATTATATTTTGTTACATTTTTGTTCATCCAGGAAATAAATTAAAAACAGATAAAAAATAGTGTGAATTAATATTTGATTGACTGTGTCTAACAGTCAGGATATTCATTATGGCAAAGTATCTTTCTTCAAAAATGCATTGTCTATCATAAATAATAGTGCTATTTCTTATTTGAATTAATTCACTGTTATTACTATAAAATATTACCAAACTTTTAGTGGAAGAAAACAATACAGATTTATTCTCCAATAGGTTTTGAAAGTCAGAAGCCTGAAATCTGATTCACTAAATTAAAATGAAAGTGTAAAACAGTCTTTTTTTTTTTTTTCCTTTTGCAGGTCTTGGTAGAAAAATCTGTTTGTCTTTTATAGCTACAAAGTAGGGGTCACTTTTTTTGCCAATTCTTTCTTCATTTTTAGAATAAGTATTTTGTAAAGGAGCAGTTTTACCAGGCCACAGAGGAAAACAATGCAGCCACTCCTGGTGAGCCCTGATAGACTAGGACCAGAAGGAAAGAAAGGAAGAACACCCCTATTAGTGGACTTGGGGAGGGAGATGTGTGGAGAAGAGGGAGGGAGAGAGGGCTTGGGAGGGTAAAAGGGAGGGAGCCACAGGGGAGATAAAAAGTGAATAAAGTATAATTAATAATAATGAAAAAAAGAAATTTGAAAAAATAAGCATTTGACATATTCCTTCTGACCTTCACTTTCACCTTCATATTTCCATTCTCTAATTCTGAGCCCCCTGACTCTCTCTTATATGTATGCTTTTGGTTGGAGTCCAGGATTATCCCATGTCATTTCCTTATCTTCAGTTCATCATCCAAATATTTCTTGCCATTTAAGGAAAGAAATTGGATAGTAGGTGTTAGGTACCAGGTTTAAGCCATCTTTGGAGATCCATTATTAAGTCTGTCGTGCTAACTTAAATATGATAGGAGTCAGAACTGATAATAATGGATCTTGAAAGCTATTTTTGTTCTAGAGTTGACTGTGGCTGAAACATATTAGATAGTGGGCATGGTGAATATCTTTTTGTATAACTGTATAAAATAGCAAGAAATCTTCTTTGGGTCCCTAATCTGACATTTAAGACTTTCTGCAGACCAGTAGTTCTCAACCTGTGGGTCACAACACACTAGGTGTCATATATCACATATCCTGCATATCAGATATTTATTTTATGATTCATAACAGTAGTAAAAGTCCAGTTATGAAGTAGCCCTGAAATAATGGTTAGAGATCACCACAATGTGGGCAACTATATTAAAGGGTCGCAGCATTAGGAAGGTTAAGAACTACTGTTCTAGATCAAGAAAGCCCACATCCTGAAATTACTATCTGGCCACTTACTTCATGGATTTAAAAAAAATTATAAATGTCTACCAATGTATAATAGTGACTCTATGAATGAATGAATGCTTTCCTATTTTGTATCAATAATATATTTGAAGATGCTACTTCCTATTACTTAATAACCTTATAGAGTATTTTACTTTACATCTATCCATATTTAAAAAATACTTCAAGTTTTATTCTATTACTTATCTAATCAGTAGTAGAGGGAAAAGCAAAAAGATGAATAAACACAGTAGATATTGTTCCATTATATAAATGCTGTTTAGAGACTTTTTTAGGTGAATAGGACCTTTGATTTTAAAAGCTAAATCAAAGTAGATTTTTAAAAATAGAGACATGCTAACTAAAGATGACCCACTTGCATAAATAGCTATTGCCCTTCTGAATGAGGATTAAGCATCTTCCCTAGGGCCCTCCTTGTTGTTTAGCTTCTTTAGGACTATAGATTTTAGTATGTTTATCCAATATTATATGGCTAATACCCATTTATAAGTGAATATATAGTGCGTGTTTCTTTCTATTTCTGGGATACCTCACTCAGGATGATCTTTTCTAATTCCTACCATTTGACTGCAAATTTCATGATTTCCTTGTTTTTAATTGCTGAGTAGTATTCCATTGTGTAAACATAACACAATTTCTGTATTTATTCTTCATTTGAAGGACACCTAGGCTGTTTCCAGGTTCTGGCTATTAGAATAAAGCTGCCATGTACATAGTTGAATAAATGTCTTCGTAGTATGGTTGAGCAGTTTTTGAATATATATCTAGGAGTGGTATAATACGCTGGATCTTGAGGAAGCAGAAGAAGACAGAGAACAGGGCAGAAGCCTATTACTGAGGGCCTCTGAAAGAGTCTACCCAGCTGGGTATCAAAGCAGATGCTGAGACTCATAGTCAAACCTTGAGCAGAGTTTAGGGAATCTTATGGAAGAAAGAGAAGATGGAAAGACCTAGAGAGGATAGCAACTCCACAAGGAGACCAACAGAGCCCAAAAATCTGGAGCCAGGGGTGCTTGAAGAGACCGATACTCCAACCGAAGACCATACATGTAGAGGATCTAGATCCTCTGCTTCAGTGTAGCCCATAGGCAGTTCAGTCTCACTGTGCATTCCCTAGTAACAGAAGCGGGAGCTGTAGCTGACATGAACTCAATGGATGACTCTTTGTTCACCTCCCCTTAGAAGTTCAGCCTTTCCAGGCCTCAGAGGAAGACAGTTTAGCCAGTCCTGATGAGACCTGATAGGCTAAGGTCAGAGACTAGGGGAGGAGGACCTCTTCTATCAGTAGACTAGGGGAGAGGCATGAGTGGAGAAGAGGAAGGGAGGTTGGGACTAGGCGAAGATGAGGGAGGGGCTATAGCCAGGATACAAAGTGAATAAATTGAAATAAATAATAAATAAAAAGAAACTGTTTTCAAAAGTAGCTATGTATAGAATAGGGAATATGGGATCACCTCTACAATATTCATATTTAACCCTAGGTTACACTTTTTGTGGTGGAACTTGTCTGTAGACCCTCTTGACAGTTAAGCTAGCACTTTACCACTAGGGTATATGCTCAGTTATTCTGTTTTCAATAACTATATCTTTGGTTTAAATTACATAGCAAATATATCTTCAATGTCTAGGTACTTACCAATTTTTGTGCACATTATAATATATTGTTTACTTATACTTATTAAGTACAATTTCTAAAACAGTTTCTTTATCTGAGGGTTGGCTGCCTATCAATATGTATATTTTTTACCTGTACATTCACTTATGTTAGAAACTTGAAAGGTTTGAAGTTCTTTCTCTGCCACCTATTGTCATGCATCATTAAATGAAACCATTCTTGAAATTATTGCTACAACTTCTTATGAGTCTCATATTATCTCCTTTATGTGATATTCCCATAATAAATTCTTATTCTCTTTACCTGAGAAAAATGTGTTCAAATTATTGTTCCTTTAATGGTAAAAAAAAAAAAAAAATCATTAGAAGGCTTAGAAGGGCTTGTCTGGGCCAATTCCACCATTCTAGAATATTACTTTACTTTTTCTTGTCAGTAAGAAAGGTATAATGACTAAAGAGTTCAAGGCTCTAGAATTGTTCATTTTATAAAAGTTTACATGATGTTAAATTAGTTTTATTACTCAACTATATGTTCTTTTCCATTAGAATGAAAAAAAAACTATCTTGTCAATTTATCTGTGATAATGCATATAATGTCTTTATCATCTTTTAAACAAGAGGAAGCAAAGAGTTCCCTATGATACTCCAAGAGCCTATTATTAAAAGGCATGGCTCTAGAGAGGAAATAATTTAAAGAGGAAGAAAAATAAAAAAGAGTGGAAAATGAAATTAGAATATCTGAATAATACAAGAAAGAATATAACTAAGACTAGTCTTATCAAAGTGAAGAAGAAAATTGGAAAACATGAGGAGATGGTTAAATAGGTAGATTTGTATACCTTTTAAAATAATTTGGATTTTGTAGTAAGCCTAATGCAAATCACTGGGGAAATTAAACAGAGAACTAGTAAGAACTGATGTAGTTCATGTGAAAACTCACTCTGGCAAATGAGACTCGTGTAAAACATGGAGGAAGTAGGACAGAGACTAGCAAAGAGTCTAATGAGTGCAAAAAGATTGTGATTTTCACCACAGCAGGTAGTCCTCTGGCTCTACTTTTCTCATGAATTATATTGATGCTTATATTCTATTTTCATGGGTTCAATTGAGTTGTTTTGGTTTCTCCATAGAAAATTTACCCTTTCATTAAGACTTCAGTTTTTAATAAACATATCTTTTAGAGTGCATGCACAATTTCAAAAATTGCACTTCTACATTTATAACCCGTAACACCAATAGTGTAAGATGTGTTGATTGTGAAGTGTTGTTTAGCTGAACACGAAAAGTTCTTCGGGCATATCAAATGCTAACCCTGAGTTAGACTGCAGTACATATGAGAATATGTGGAGTATTTTGACCCAGTGCAATGGGGTGGTGCTGGTCATCTTTGTGCCACTGCTAAGCCAGCAGATGTGAAGAAGTATGATTCTACTGGTGAGAGGAAGTTAGAAAGAAAGAATGGATTTATGCTTATGTCTGTACTTTTCTAGCAATTTATGAACCCACAGTATGAGTAAACAATAAGTAGCACATGGTAAGTCACATGGAAAACAAAAGTAAATAATTTGTGCCCTATAGAGGTTTAAAACACACACATATGAGATAGATGAACACAAGTATTTATTTGAGGAAACCTATTAAAAGTTCCGGTGAAATAGTTTTCTTTGATAAACCCTTGTTTTTTGGATCTGATGTTATCAATGATTCTGCGTATACATATATTTCATAACTATACTGCACATAAAGTAATTAGGTACATGTCCATTTTTTTACTTTCTGTGTAAAATGATATTGTATATATATTATGTATAGCAGAAAAAGGATCCAAGATAGCAGTGTCAGGAAGATACTGTGTCTGAGGAGTAGAACAGCACTGTTGTCACAGCAACCAGGAGACTGAACTTGGGGCCCTAAAACACCAGCTGACCCCAGGTCACCCAGGCAATCCCTGGAAAAGGTCCCAGGCAGGGGCTTCAACTGCCATCCCAGAGTGGGGTGCACAACCTCCAGCACAGAATGGGGCATGCAACTGGCAGCCGAGAGATCTGCTGGGCACCCAACTCACCGTCTCAGACAGAACTGTAGGGACATGGGCACTAGAGACTGAGTTTCCCTGTTGGGAGAAAACCCCACAGCTAGGAAATTAGCAAGTCTCAGCTTAGAGCTTTCAGCCAACCGGCCCCCTCCCCACACAGAAAAGTTCTGGGAAAAGTTCCCAGGTTCCTGCAGGTGTCCAGTCCCCACCTTGGAGCCACCAAACACCTGTGTGCTCTATGCTCCACTAGCAAGAACTGTGGACCAAAACACCACAGACAGGGTCTCCCTGTTGGGAGGAAACCCCACGGCAGGGGGTAAACATCTGGTCCAACCTCAGGACACCCAGCTCCAGAAAAGTTTCTGGGTTCCCACAGGCTCCAGGCTCTAGCCTCCTGTTATAGAGATAAGAGCTGTGCTCACCTGCCACTGATTACTGTTGGGATACAGGGGCAAATAGCTCCAACCTCAGACCTACAGAAGACTGGGGTCCCAAGATCAACACCCAGATACTGTTCCAAGAAGCAACAGGAATCCATAACTAAACTGACCAAACCACGGGACTCCCAGGTTCTTCAAGAGGGCTATGCCTCAAAAACAATGTAAGAACAAAAGCAGCAGCTAAATAAATTTAGAGAAAGAAACCCAGCATCAGATCAGGGATAAAAGGCACATACGTAAACATAGTAAAAGCAATATATAGCAATCCTATAGCCAATATCAAACTCAATGGAGAGAAATTTAAATCAATCCCACTGAAATCAGGGAGAAGGCAAGGCTGCCCCTCTCTCTGTATCTCTTCAACATAGTACTTGAAGTCCTAGCTAAAGGAGTAAGAGAACTAAAGGAGATCAAGGGGATATAAATCAGAAAGAAAGAAGTCAAAGTATCACTATTTGCAGATATGATAGTATACATGAACGACCCCAAAAATTCAACCATAGAACTCCTCCAGCTGATAAACACCTTCAGCAAAGTGGCAGGATACAAAATATACTCAAAAAAAAAAAAGGTCGAGAAAGAAATCAGGGAAACAACACCCTACACAACAGCCACTAATAACATAAAGTACCTTGGGGTGACTCTAGCCCAGCAAGTGAAAGACCTGTTTGAGAAAAACTTTACGTCTCTGAAAAAAGAAATTGACGAAGATACCAGAAGATGGAAAGATCTTCCGTGCTCATGGAATGGTAGGATTAACATTGTGAAAATGGCCATCTTGCAAAAAGCAATCTACAGATACAACACAATTTCCATCAAAATACCAACTCAGTTCTTTACAGAAATGAAAGAAAGATTCTCAGTTTCATATGGAGAAACAAAAAGCCCAGAATCTCCAAAACTATCCTGGAAAGAACAGATCATGTGGAGGTATCTCCATCCCCGATCTCAAGCTGTACTACAGAGCAATAGTAGTAAAAACTGCATGGTATTGCCATAGAAACAGAAAGGAAGATCAATGGAACTGAATAGAAGACCCAGAAATAACCCCCCACACCTATGAATACTTGATTTTTGACAAAGAAGCCAAAACTACTCAATGGAATAAAGACAACATCTTCAACAAATGGTGCTGGTCCAACTTGGATGTCTACATGCAGAAAAATGAAAATAGATCCATATTTATCACCCTGCACAAAACTAAAGTCCAAGTGGATCAAAGACCTCAACATAAAACCAAATATTCTAAATTGGTTAGAAGAAAAAGTGGGGAACAACCTAGAACTCATTGGCACAGGAGACAATTTCCTGAACAGAACACCAACAGCACAGGCTCTAAGAGCAACAATCAATAAATGGGACCTCATGAAACTGAAAAGCTTCTATAAAGCAAAAGACACTGTCGTCAGAACAAAACGACAGCTTACAGACTGCGAAAGGCTCTTCACCAACCCTATATCTGACAGAGGGCTAATATCCAGCATACATAAAGAAGTAAAGAAGGTAAAAATCAATAAATCAAGTAATCCGATTAAATAATGGGGTACGAAGCTAAACAGAATTCTCTGCAGAGGAATACAGAATGGCAGAGAAACACTTAAAGAGATGCTCAACATCCTTAGCCATCAGGGAGATGCAAATCAAAAGACCCTGCGATTTCGCTTCACACCCATCAAAATGGCTAAAAGGAAAAACTCAAGTGACAGCACATGCTGAAGATGTTGTGGAGAAAGAGAACCCTCCTCCATTGCTGGAGAGAATGTAAACTTGTATAACCACTTTGGAAGTCAATCTGGCACTTTCTCAGACAATTAGGAATAGTGCTTCCCCAGACCCAGCTATACCACTCCTAGACTTACACCCAAAATTTACTCAAGTACACAACAAGGACGTTTGTTCACTGATGTTTGTAGCAGCTTTATTTGTAATAGCCAGAACCTCGAAACAACACAGCTGTCCCTCCATGGAGGAATGCATACAGAAATTGTGGTATTTTCACACAATGGAATACTACTCAGCAATCAAAAACGAGGAAATCATGAAATTTGCAGGCAAATGGTGGGACCTAGATAAGATCATTCTGAGGTATCCTAGAAGGAGAAAGACAAACATGGTATATATTCACTCATATAGTCCTATAAGATATGATAAACATAATGAAATCTATACACCTAAAGAAGATAAACAAGAAAGAGGACCCAGGGTAAGATGATCAATCCTCACTTAAAAAGACAAATGTGAGGTTCACTGGAAATAGGAGAAAACAAGTAACAGGAGCCTACTGCAGAGGGCCCCTGAAAGACTCTACCTAGCAGTGTAGCAAAGGAGATGCTAAGACTGATAACCAAACCTTCGGCAGAGTGCAGGGAATCATATGAAAGAAAGGTGAGTTAGTATGATGGGGAAAGGATAGGAGCTCCACAAGGACCAAATATATCTGGGCACAGGGTTCTTTTCTGAAACTGACACTCCACCAAGGACCATGTATGGATATAACCTAGAACCTCTGCTCTGATGAAGCCCATGGTAGCTCAGTAACCAATTGGTTTCCCATAGTAACGGGAACAGGGACTATTTCTGACAGGAAATCAATGGCAGGCTCTTTGACCTCCCCACCCCCCAAGGGAGGAGCAGTCCTGCTAAGCCACAGAGGAGGACTTTGCAGCCAGTCCTGAAGTACCTGATGAAACAAGATCAGATGAAAGGGGAGGAGGTCCTCCCCAATCAGTGGCCTTGGAAAGGGGCAGGGAGGAGATGAGGGAGGGAGGATGTGGGAGGGAATGTGGTTGTGGGATACAGCTGGGATACAGAGTTAATAAAATGTAACTAAAAAAAAGAAAAAAAAAAAGAAACATAGCAGCAGGGCAGCTATCTCCAGGAATTCTACGGGTGAGAGGAGAGACCCCCTGACTAATAAAGACCACAGTTAACGCTTATATCTCTATGCCTGAGGTGAGCTGTGGCAATAACTAAGAAACACCGGCCATTCAGTGATCATACCCAAAAATCTAAGGAGGCTGCTTTCAGGAAAAGTCATCTTCCTACCAAGGGGATTCTCCCCACCCCAGGATTCCAGGAAACACAAAAAAAACTAACAGCCAACACCTAAGAGAGCCCAATGGGTAGAGGCCAGCATAAAAACTCAACAAACAAACGGCAGAACAATATAGCATCTCGAGAACCAGTTATCCATGGGCAAGTAGCCCTGGACACTCCAGCATAATGGAAATTCATGAAGATGAACTTACATCTATTCTTATGAAGAAGACAATAAAGGAAACAAATGAAATGTGTATGGAATTAGTGGAAGATAAAGTCAAACAGATTATGACTATCCATGAAGAAATGGAGGAGGATAAAGATAAGCAGATTATGGCCATCCATAAAGAAATACAGGAATATAAAGACAAACAAATTATGGCCATGTGTAAAGAAATACGGGAAGATGCAGCCAAACAGTTTGTGGCCTTTAGAGAGGAAATAATTAAATCACTGAAAGAAATAAAAGAAACAGAAGAATGTTATAAAGACAGATGAAGGAATTGAATAAAAAACGGGAAAATACAATCAAACAGGTCAAGGAAATCGACAAAACGGTTCAAGATCTGAAGATTGAATTAGAAAAATTAAAACACAAGCGGAAGAAATCATGGAGAAGGACTTTAGGGAAGAAAACAAGAACTACAGAGGTAAGCATAACCAACAGACTAGAAGAGATGGAAGAAAGACTCTCAGTTGTGGAAGATACAATGGAAGAAATGGATGCATCCATCAAAGAAAATGTTAAATCCAAAAAAACCCTGACACAGACCATCCAAGAAATCCAAGACAATAGGAAAAGACAAAAAGTAAGAATAATAGGAATAGAAAAAAAGAAGATTCCGTTTTCTTCGGTCCAGAAAATATTTTCAACAAAATCAAAGAACAAAAATTCCCCAATTTAAAAGAAAGGCCTATAAGCATACAAAAGGACTACAGAACAACTAATAAATTAGACTAGAAAGGAAAATCCTCCCACCACATAATAATCAAAACCGTACGTAGACAGAAAAAAGAAAAAAAAATACTAAAAGCTGCAAGGGAAAGGGGCCAAGTAACATATAATGGCAAACCCATCAGAATCACAACTGATTCTCAACAGAGACTATGAAAGCCAGAAGGGCCTAGACGGGTATCATGCAGATCCTAAGAGAACACAGATGTCAGCCCAGGGTACTATATCCAGGAAAACTCTCAGTCCTCATAGAAGGAGAAAACAAGAAAGTCAACGACAAAAACAAATTTAAACAACACCTACCCACAAATCCAGCATTACAGAACATACTAGAAGGAAAAATACAACCCAAGAAAACTAACTACATTCAGGAAAAAAACAAAAAAAAAAAAAAAAACAAGGAAATAAATAACCTCAGTACAGCAAAACTGAAAGTAGCTAAGCACACAAACACACTACCACAAACATCAGCAAAATCAAAGGATCTAACAGACAATGATGATTAATCATGCTCAACATCAAAGGACTCAACTCTCCAATAAAAAGACACAGAATAACAGAATGGATACGTAAGATCTAACAATCTTTGCATACAAGAAACACACCTAAGTCACATGGATAGACATTACCTGAGAGTAAAGGGCTGGAAGATGGTTTTCCAAGCAAATGTACCCAAGAAGCAAGCAGGAGTAGCTATTCTAATACCTAATAAAATAGATTTTCAAACAAAATTAATCAAAAGACATGGGGAAGGTAATTTCATACTCATCAAATGAAAATACCACAAAGAAAACATCACAATTTTAAACATCTATGCCCCAAATACAAGATCACCCACATTTGTAAAAGAAACATTAATAAAACTGAAATGACACATAGATCCCCAAACATTAATAGCTGGAGACTTAAACACCCTACTCTCAACAAAGGACAGGTCAACAAAACAGAAATTAAATAAAGAAACAATGTCTTTAACAGAGGTCATGAATCAAATGGACCTAACAGACATCTACAGAACCTTTCACCCAAACACAAAAGAATTTAAATTCTTCTTAGCACCTCATAGAACCTTCTCTAAAATAGACCATATAGATGGTCACAAAGCAAGCCTCAATATATACAAGAAGAATGAAATAATCCCTTATATCCTATCTGATCACCTTGGACTAAAGCTGGACCTCAACAAAAACAAAAATAGCAAAAAGCCTAAACACACTTGGAAACTGAACTACTTGTTACTCAATGACAGCTGGGTCAGGGGGGAAATAAAGAAATTAAAGACTTCTTAGAATTCAATGAAAATGAAGGCACAACATATCCAAACTTATGGGTCACAATGAAAGCAGTACTAAGAGGAAAATTCATAGCCTTTAGTGCCTTTAAGAAGAATTTAGAAATATCTCATTCAAGCAACTTGAAGGCTCATCTGAAAGCCTTAAGAAAAAAAAAAAAAAAAAAGAAGCTGACATACCCAGGAGGAAAATAATCAAACTCAGGGCTGAAATCAATAAATTAGAAACAAATAAAGCTATTCAAAGAATCAATGAAACTAAGAACATTCTTAGAGAAAAATCAAAATATAGACAAACCCTTAGCCAAACTAACTAAAAGTCAGAGAGACACTATCCAAATCAACAAAATCAGAAATGAGAAGGGGGACACAACAACAGACACTGAGGAAATCCAAATAATCATTAGGTCTTACTTCAAAAGCCTATATGCCACAAAATTTGAAAATCTATATGCAATGGACAATTTTCTTGATTGATTCCAGTTGCCAAAACTGAATCAAGACAGTGTAAATCAATTAAATAGTCCTATATCCCCTAAGGAAATAGAAGCATTCATCAAAAGTCTCTCAACCAAAAACAGCTCCAGGGCCAGACAGTTTCAGTGCAGAATTCTACGAGACTTTCAAAGAAGGCCTAACACCAATACTCTTCAAACTATTCCACAAAATAGAAACAGAAGGAACTTTACCAAACTCATTCTATGAAGCCACAATCACCTTGGTATCTAAACCTCACAAAAATCCAACAGAGAAAGAATTTCAGGCCAATCTCTTTTATGAACATTGATGCAAAAATACTCAACAAAATACTCGCAAACCGAATCCAAGATCACATCAAAGATATCACTCATTATAACCAAGTAGGCTTCATCCCAGGTATGCAGGGGTGGTTCAATATACGGAAATCCATCAATGTAATCCACCGCATAAACAAACTGAAAGAAAAACACCACATGATAATCTCCTGAGATGCTGAAAAAGCATTTGACAAAATCCAACATTCCTTTATTTTTAAAGTCCTGGAGAGATCAGAGATAAAAGGCACTTACCTAAATATAGTAAAGGCAATACATAGCAAGCCTATAGCCAATATCAAACTAAATGGAGAGAAACTTAAATCAATCCCACTGAAATCAGGTACAAGGAAATGCTGGCCACTCTATTCATACCTCTTTATCATAGTAATTGAAGTCCTTGCTACAGCAATAAGACAACTAAAGGAGATCTAGGGGTTTCCGTTCAGAAAGGAAAAGTCAAAGCATCACTATATGCAGATGATATGATAATATACATGAGTGACCCTAAAAATTCTACCAGGGAACTCCTACAGCTGATAAACACCTTCAGCCAAGTAGCTGAATACAAAATCAACTCAAAAAATTCAGTACTCTCCTGTACAAAAGTACCCTCCTATAGAAAAACAAAAAGGTTAAGAAAGAAATTAGGGAAACAACACCCTTCACAACAACCACAAAGGACATAAAGTACCTTGGTGTAACTCGAAAAAAGCAAGTCAAAGACTTGTATGAAAAAACAAAAATTCAGTTTCTGAAGAAAGAAATAGAAGAACATATCAGAAAATGGAAAGATCTCCCATGTTCATGGCTTGGCAGGATTAACAGAGAAATAATGGCCATCTTACCAAAAGCAATCTACAGATTCAATGCAATTCCCATCAAATTACCAACAAAATTCTTTACAGACATTGAAAGAAAAATTCACTTCTTCATATGGAATAACAAGAAACCCAGAAATGGTAAACAATCCTCTACAATAAGAGATCTTTTGGAAGTATCTCCATCCCTGATCTCAAGCTGTAGTATACAGCAACAGTAATAAAAACTGCATTGTACTGGCATAGAAACAGAATCGTGGATCAATGGAATCAAATAGAAGATCCAGAAATAAAACCATACACTTACGGAAAACTGATATTTAACAAAAATGCCAAAACCATATAATGCAAAAAAGACAGCATCTTCAACAAATGGTGCTGTTCTAACTGGATGTCTACACATAGAAAAATACAAATAGACCCATACTTATCACCCTGCACTAAACTAAAATCCAAGTGGAACAAAGACCTCAATATAGGGTACCCACTTGGCTATAGAGCTACCAAGGGCTAATATCTGGAACAGGGACTGTTTCTGATATAAACTGAATGGTGGGCTCTTTGACCTCCTCTCTCCTCCCCTGAGGGAGGAGCAGCCCCACTAGGTCACATAGGAGGGGTCTGCAGCCAGTCCTGAAGATACCCAATAACCAGTATCAGATGTAAGGGGAGAAGGTCCTCCTCTATCAGTGGACTTGGAAAGGGGCAGGGAGGAAATGAGGGAGGGAAGATGGGATTGGGAGGGAAAGATTGAGTGGAATACAGCAGGGATTCAAAGTTAACAAACTGTAACTAATATTAAAAAAATAAAAATTAAAAAAAGACCTCAATATAAACACAGACACACTAAACCTGTTAGAAGAAAAAGTGCGGAAGATCCTTGAACTGATTGGCACAGGAGACAACTTCCTGAGAGAACACCAACAGCACAGGTTCTAAGATAAAAAATTTAAAAAAATGGTACCGCATGAAACTAAAAAGTTTCTGTAAAGCAAAAGACACTGTCATCAGAACAAAATGACAGCCTACACATTGGGAAAGGATTTTCACCAACCCTATATCTGACAGACGACTAACATCCAAAATATATAAAGAACTTAAGAAGTTAAACAGCAACAAATCAAGCAACCGTATTAAAAATGGGGAACAGAGCTAAACAGAGAATTCTCTTTTTTTTTATTAATTACACTTTATTCACTTTGTATCCCCGCACAAACCCCTACCTCCTCCCCTCCTAGCCCCACTTTCCCTCTCCCTTCTTCACGCCTGCCCCTCCCCAAGTCCACTGATAGGGGAGGACCCCTCTCATTCCATCTGATCTTAGTCTATCAAATCTCATCAGGAGTGGCTGCAATGTCATCTTCTTTGGTAAGGCTGCTCCCCCCTCAGAGGGAGGTGATCAAAGAGCAGGCCAATCAGTTTATGGCAGAGGCAGTCCCTCTTCCCATTACAATGGAACCCACTTGGACACTGAATTGCCATGGGCTACATCTGTGCAGGGGTTCTAGGTTATCTCCATGCATGGTATTTGGTTGGAGTATGAGTCTCTGGAAAGACTTCTGTGTTCAAATTTTCTTGTTCTGTTGCTCTCTATGTGGAGTTCGTGTCCTCTCCAGATCTTACTATTTCCGTCTACTTTCATAAGATTCCATGCACTCTGCCCAACAGATGGACATAAGTCTCAGCATCTGCTTTGATAGTCTGCAGGGAAGAGCTTTTCAGAGGCCCTCTGTGGCAGGTTCCTGACTTGTTTCCTGTTTTCTTCTCCTTCTGATGTCCATCCTCTTTTCCTTTCAGGATGGGGATTAAGCATTTTAGTCAGGGCCCTCCCTCTTGATTAGTTTCTTTAGATGTACAGATTTTAGTAGGCTTATCCTATATTATATGTCTACATAAGTGAGTATATACCCAGTGGGTCTTTTTGCTTTTGGGACAGCTCACTCAGGATGATCCTTTCCAGGTCCCACAATTTACCCGCAAATTTCATGCTTTCCTTATTTTTCATTGTTGAGTAATATTCCATTGTGTAGATGTACCACAATTTCTGCATCCATTCTTCAGTTGAGGGGCATCTGGGTTGTTTCCAGCTTCTGGCTATTACAAATAAAGCTGCTACAAACATGGTTGAGCAAATGTCCTTTTTGTGTACTTGCGCCTCTTTTGGGTATATGCCTAGGAGTGGTATGGCTGGATCTTGAGGAAGTGTTATTCCTAGTTGTCTGAGAAAGCGCCAGATTGATTTCCAGAGTGGTTGTACCAGTTTACATTCCCACCAGCAATAGAAGAGGGTTCCCCTTTCTCCACAACTTCTCCAGCATGTGTTGTTACTTCAGTTTTTTATCTTGGCCAATGTGATGGGTGTAAGCTGAAATCTCAGGGTCATTTTGATTTGCATTTTCTTGTTAGATGAACATTGAATTGCAGAGAATAACTTAATGAAATGCTCAACATCTCTAGTCATCACGGAAATGCAAATCAAAACAACGATGAGATTTCACCTTATACTCATCAGAATGAGTATAAGATAAAAAAAAAAACTCAAGTGACAACACATACTCGAGAGGATATGGAGAAAGAGGAACCCTCCTCCATTGCTAGTGGCAATGTAAACTTGTATAGCCACTTTGGAAATCAATCTCACACATTCTTAAACAAGAAGGAATAGTGCTACCTCAAGATCCAACTATATCACTCCTAGGCATATATCCAAATATGCTCAAGTATACAACAAGGACATTTGCTCAACCATATTCATAGCAGCTTTATTTTTATAGTCAGAGGCTGGAAACAACCCAGATGTCCCTCAGTTGAGGAATGGACACAGAAATTCTGGTACATTTACAGAATGGAATACTACTCAGCAATTGAAAACAAAAAAATCATGACATTTGCAGGCAAATGGTGGGATCTCAAAATGATCATCCTGAGTGAGGTATCCCAGAAGCAGAAAAGCACACATGGTATATCCTCACTTATAAGTGGATATTAGACATATAATATAGGATAATCATGCTAAAATCTGTATATCTAAGGAAGCTAATCAAGAAGGAGGACTCTAGTAAGACTCTCAATATTCATTCAGAAAGGCAAACGAGATGGACATCAGAAGATTGAGAAAACAGGGAATAGGGTAAGAGATTATCACAGAGGGCCTCTAAACGACTCTACCTAGCAGGGCATCAAAACACATGTTGAGATTCTTAGCCAAACTTTTTTCAGAGTGCAGGAGATCTTATGAAAGAAGGGGGAGATAGAAATACATGGAGGGAACAGGGCCTCCACAAGGAGAGCAACAGAACTAAAATATCTGGGCACAGGTTTTTTTGTTGTTGTTGTTTGTTTTCATGTTTATTTTTTTTTTTGAGATACATACTCCAAACAAGGCCAATGCATGGAGATAACTTAGATCTCCTGCACAGAAGTAGCCCATGACAGGTCAGTGTCCAAGAGGGTTCCCCAATAATAAGAACATAGACCATCTCTGACATGAACTCATAGTTTGGCTCTTTGATCACCTCCACCTGAGGGGGGAACAGCCTTACCAGTCCACAGAGGAAGACAAGGAATCCAGTCCTGATGAGACCTGATAGACTAGGGACAGATGGAAGGGGAGGAGGACCTCCCTCTCCTATGATTGGACTGGGGAGGGGCATAGGAGAAGAAGAGGGAGGGAGAGTGGGATTTGCAAGCTTTGGGGAAAGGCGCTACAGCTGGGATGCATAGTGACTGTATTTAATAAAAAGAAAAAAGGAAAAAAAAGGAAGAAAAAGGAAGTCTCACTTGCTGGGCATCTTATCAATAATTTATTCACTTTGCTTATTTATCAAAAAAATAGAAAAGAATGAAGTTGCCTAGAACTCCATTAATGTCAGTATACTATGCTTATAGTCGAAAACATTTATTTGGATTAGCCAACATGTGAGTTTTTAACACCTGTGCCAGAATTCTGAGATGTTACAGCATACTGTTATAATAACTGATAGTATGAGCAACCCCCTAACATGTATATTTCTATGTATTGTACATTATATATGTGCATGTGTATATTACACAATTTCCATTGTATCATACATTCATGTGAAATATATCATATGATGAGATCATAAGTATTTTCTCTAAGACAACAATATATTTTATATTACAATTTAGTGTTTTATTATAAATAAGATGTTTAACTGATCAATAATTTTCCATTAACTAAGTCTTTTAATAATTTTATTAGGACAGATACAAATAAACCTATATTTTAATTTTAGTATTTCAGTTTACACTCTCATAATCACATAAACACTCACTATGGGGGAAAATTTCTTTGCTAACTACCAATAACAGGCATAGGTCAGAAGAAAAGTCAGACAGTTTCTATAAATATTGCTCAATAAACTTGTGAGAGAACTTTATAAAATCTCCTTTAGTAGTAATCATGAAATTAATTTTAATATGAATAACTAGTTTTGTTGCACTTTGTTCCAGGAAGTAGTAAATTCTTCAAATGCTGTTTAAACCTCATAATTCTGCAAGAGCAGTGCCATTGTTAGCTCAGAGAAGAAAATAAAAGCATAGAGAACCAAAGAAACAGCAGAGCCAAGATTACAGCTTTAGCTCTTATTTACAGAAGACAGGGTCTCATGTACTGAAGGCTGGCCTCAAACTTACCAGGCAGGCATTGACCATGAACTTATTCTCCTCCCCTTACTTCTAAGTGTAGACATTATAAACAAGTACTACCATGCTCAAGAAATGGAACCTCTCATTTAACCACTTTCCTACAACCTACAGGGGTTCAGTCCAAACACTACTCCTATCCTTCTAGGTTACCTCTATATTGTAGTAGTAAAAAGTAGAAGACAAATATGAAAAAAAGACGTGTTCCTTCTTCTTCATTAATTTTGGGGTGTAAGGAGACAAGGAAATCTTTTTTTTTAATTACACTTTATTCATTTTGTATCCCATAAGCCCCTCCTTCCTCCCCTCCTGATCCCACCCTCCCTCCCCTTTCTGCATGCATGCCACTCCCCAAGTCCACTGATAGGGGAGGTTCTCCTCTCCTCTCTGATCTTAGTCTATCAGTTCTCATCAAAAGTGGCTGCATTGTCCTCTACTGTGGCCTGGTAAGGCTGCTCCCCCCTCAGGGGGAGGTGATCAAATATCAGGCCAATCAGATTATTTCTGAGGCAGTCCCTCTTCCCATTACTATGTAACCCACTTGGACACTGAACTGCCATGGGCTACATCTGTGCAGGGGTTCTAGGTTATCTCCATGAATAGTCCTTGGTTGGAGTATGAGTCTCTGGAAAGTTCCCTGTGTTCAAATTTTCTTGTTCTGTTGCTCTCCTTGTGGAGTTCCTGTCCCCTCCAGCTCTTACTATTTCCCACTTCTTACAAAAAATTCCATTCACTCTGCCCATCAGTAAACAACCTTGGAACCTGCCACAGAGGGCCTCTGAAAGCCTCTGCAGTATAGACTGTCAAAGCAGAGGCTGAGCCTGATAGACAACTGATGAGCCAAGGAAATCTTGAGTGAATGAATACACAGTGATGAAGTCCTCAGTAAATGTATATTGGTAACATATTCATAGCTATGTCAAGGTCCAAGACTTCGGAATTATGGAAAACTGGTAAAACATTCCTCCTAGAAAAATCCAAATGGAGGTGATTCTTTTCCACTAAATAGCTATTGCTTTTGAGGGATTTGTGGGGTTTCTTTTTTGTTTTTGCCAAATTTGATGATCTCATATGAAATATGACTCAGTTTAAAAATCATAATATCACCAAACCTTCGGCAGAAGGGGAGTTAGTATGACGTGGAAAGGATAGGAGCTCCACAAGGACCAAATATATCTGGGCACAAGGGTCTTTTCTGAAACTGTTTCTCCAACCAAGGACCATGTATGGATATAACCTAGAACCTTTGCTTGGACGAAGCTCATGGTAGTTCAGTAACCAATGTGTTTCCCATAGTAAGGGGAACAGGGACTATTTCTGACAGGAACTCAATGGCAGGCTCTTTGACCTCCCCACCCCTCAAGGGAGGATAAGTCCTGCTAGACCACAGAGGAGGACTTTGTAGCCAGTCCTGAAGATACCTGATAAAGCAGGGTCAGGTGAAAGGGGAGGAGGTCCTCCCCAATCTGTGGACTTGGAAAGGGGCAGGGAGGAGATGAGGGAGGGAGGGTGGAGTTGGGAGGGAATAGGGAGCAGGATACAGCTGGGATACAGAATTAATAAAATGTAACTAATAATAATATTAATAATAAAAAAGAAAAAAACATGCCATATAAATAGGCTCTTCTGCACTGTGGTGTAGCTTTACATTATACAATTAAATCATTCATTTTCTGTAGTTAATATTTGAAAATAGATTACACTCTGTCACTTAGGCATATATTCTGTTGTTTCTTCATAGTACTTTATAACTTGGAAACACATAAGCAAAAGTCATAACTTCTTGCTTTGTAAAATAAAATTGTGAAGTAAATGGTAAAAAAAATCATAATATCACCTTGTAAAACACATGTTTAAAGTTATAATGGAATCGCAGCTTAAACATATTTTCATTAGAATTTATAGGATCATTTTATGGTTATACATTAAATTATATATTTAACAAATATATTTATTTCATAATTGCCAAAGGAACATTGCATTATATAATGTTAGTAAATTTTATTTTTAAATTACCATTTTATATTCATGAGAAACTTAGTGTCATTTTAAGACAATCATTTTATGAACTGAAACAATAATAGAATGTGCATACATACCCACACACATGATTTAAGTTGAATTGAATGTCTCCTGAGCAGTACATCAGTGAAACAGCAAAATAATTTTTATATTGAAGTTCTATTCTACACACAGAACACCAGAGGAACCTGGTGTTCTTCAATAAGAATGCTTTTCTTTTACAGTAGGACTATTGTTCATAAAGTAAAAGGCTTCTATGGCAACATTTTATTTCCTAACCATTAAAATTGACTGCAACAAAATACTATGTCTACATATTAATTTTAATACAACTAAAATTAGATGGTTCCCCACAAAGATGCCTATGCCCTAATGACCTGAGAATTTTTTTATATTACATGGTATAAGGAGTTCAAATTATTAATAGCCTCACTTTACAACATATTTGTTTAAATTTATATTCCACTAAAATCACTTCAAGCCTTTTACTTTTAGCTTATTTGCAGATGTCAAATTTCAAACATAATGATAGAGTAATTATTGGCATTGTTTTTATATCAACTACCTTCTATAGCTATACTAAAGCTCATCTTTAATTATCTATTTTTTATCTCTTATGCCAATAACCATTTTGAACTGATCTGGAGAGGTACTTTATTACTGTCAATTCTACCAGATGGTCATTAGCCTACATCTTGAATAGTTAGTTCAATTAGTTTGTTCGCATTATGAAATGATTTAGTACTGGTGCCCAACCCTAGATCCTCCAAAACCACAGATATCAAAGTCATATACTTTAGTAATCAAGTGTCATTTGGAAAGATAATTAGCTTCTCCTTGCTTAAGGTAGTTTACTGGGAAGTATGGTATGGAATTTAATAGCAGGGAGAAGAAAAACACATATTGCTCTTTGTCCTCCAATGTGTAACTGGTCAGTCTTTGCTCCAGGGATGAGAAAAGCTTACAAGCCATTGTGGATTGATGTATAGTAAAAAAGATAAGTTACAAAGGGAGAGGGTGATATGACTTAAAATAATTAATTTTATAATTTATATAAGAGTGACTTATATAAATAAATCTTACAGACAAATTATGAATTTTTCAATTTGTATCCTTCTACTCTACAAAATAAAATATGACTCATGAGTAATTACTGACTATTTTAAGACCTGGACTCATATGAACACAGGGTAAAAGGTAATTTCAAGGCAATATTTTTTTGTCTGTAGTGAATTAATTAATGTTACATCTGTGTGAAGCATCCATTTTTACTTGATAAATACATATGTTTAGAACTTTTGCAGTGAGCTAAGAAGTATGTAAGAGCATTTGTTCTTGAAGAGAACTATGTAGACACCAACAGTGAGACAGAGTGATTTAGAGAATCTTGGGTGAGATGAAGTATAAAGTATGTGAGATATGGTAAGATAATTGGAAAATGGAGGTCTAATATTCATCATCTCATGATATACTTATTATTACCTATTCTCATCCAAAGTCATATATTTAGTATACATATTCCATTTTAAAGACATTTAAAGATGAAGATACCATGGAGATGTGATTAAGCTCATTTGTGCATGTGTTAGGTTTAACTTCAGGGCTTAAGGGAGCAGCCTTACCAGGCCACAGTAGAGGACAATGCAGCCACTTTTGATGAGAACTGATAAACTAAGATCAGAAAGGAGAGGAGAACCTCCCCTATCAGTGGACTTGGGGAGTGGCATGCATATAGAAAGGGGAGGGAGGGTGGGATCGGGAGGGGAGGAAGGAGGGACTTATGGGGGAATACAAAATGAATAAAGTGTAATTAATAAAAAATTAAAAAAAGAAAAAAGAATGCTTTATTTCTACTGGAATTGTAATATTTTATTTTGAGTGAATATCAAAATTATTAGTTCATAAAAGTCATTGTGAGAGTATTACTGTCAAATGAAGACAGAGAAAAGACTAGAATCAGAAGAAAGGAAAGGAGGACCTCCCCTATCAGTGGACTTGGGGAGGGACATAGACAGAGAAGGAGGAAGGAGGGTGGGGTTGGAAGAGGAGGAGGGAGGGAGCTACAGGGGGGGATAGAAAGTAAATAAACTGTAATTAATAAAAAATATCAAAAAAAGCAAGGAAGTAAGAAAAAAAAGAATGGGGGGGCTGTGGAGACTGATGCATCAACCATAATAGAGAGGACTGAGACCCCCTGCTCAGATGTTGCCCATAGAGAGCTCAGTCTCCATGTAGGTTCCCTAGAAAGGGAAAAACAGACAAGTCTTTGACATGAACTTGGTTACTGCTCCTTGATCACTTCTCCCTTGTGGGGCGACAGAAGAGGAGGATCCAGGCAGTCCTGATGGGACTGATAGGCTAGAGTTATACAGTAGGGAAGGAAGAATTCCACTATCAGTGGACTAGGGAAGAAGGATAGGGGAGGAAGAGGGAGGAAGGGTGGGACCAGGAGGAGATGATAGAGAGGGCTACAAATGGGAAACAAAATGAATAAAATGTAAATAATAATAACAACAATAATAATTGGAAGAAAGGAATATTTACAGATAATGCATTAAAACTTTTCACCCTAACAGAAAATACATCCTGATAACAAACTGTCATATTGAAATGGATATGTTGCGTCATAGGATATGCATTAGACTCTTTTTAGGTAAGCCACCTTGGAGAAAATAAATGTTAGTGTGGTTCTTAAAATTACAAGAAGGTGATTTAAATCATTTTCCTGAGAAAGACTTTTCCAAAACCTATCAGTTCCTTTAAAAAGTTTCATGAGATATGGTATACATACACTATGGAATATTATTCAGGCATAAAGAAAAATGAAATCATAAAATGTGCAGGTAAATAGATGAATATAACTCAGAAAGACAAACATCACATGTTCTCTCACTTGAGGTTCCTACCTTGAAATGTTCATATGTAAGTAGTATCCTATAGTGACCACAGACAACAGAAAATAAAAACAAATAAACAAACAAAAAAGACCATTGCCAAGATAAGTAGTTGGGGAGCAATAGAGAATGTAGTAGCAGGAATACATGTGGTTTCTCTTTAGGGAAGAATAAAGGAGGTAAATACAGAAGGGTGAGGAGGGTAAAATAATTATATCTGAAAAGCCACATGAATCTAATATTAACAATTCACAAAAATAAAATAAACTTTTTAATACACATAATTTTACACATATATAAATATGTTGTTTCTATGAACTATTCTCATCTGGGCTGACAGTGCTCCCTTAAATAGCCAAAGACTACCTAACGATAGTCCCAGTATCAGACAAGAGAAGCCCTCTTGTGAGTTGTTGGTCAATGATATCCAAGATAATTCCAAAACACACAGGCTATTGTTATTGCCCATGGTCTCCCAAGAGGTGAAAGGAAAGTAAGTCTTGATTGATGAAGACACTATACATTTCACAAACAGAGCCAAGAAATTCCTGAGCTGGAACTGAACTGAAAGTCTCCTCCATGAGGATTAGCTTTCATGGTCACAGAAGGCTTCCTGCAAACTTCCAGAGGGAAACAACATAGAGCCCTACCTAGCTTTAACACCTATGAAAAACATCAATGGATCAATAACCCTAAGCGTACACCAATAGCACTCTAATTGAACTTAAGACCTACTTAACAAGAGGGATACTATGAGTGATACTGGAATCCTAGTTACCTACTCAGTACTATTGGAGTGATAGCTCTTGAAGGAAAATATACCATCTCTAATTAACCCCAAACATTCCCTAAGAATAGTCTATAAACATTCATCCTTATATTCACATATTATTCATTCCTCATAAAGGAAATTTCTTTTTGTAACATATAGAGACCATTACAGAAAGCCAGAACCAATCAAAATGGACGGTGGTGGAGCCCAGTCCCAATGGATATAACTAACCTAAGGTTTAAGGGACATGGTAGAGGAAGGGATGGAAAGAATGTAAGAGCCAGAGAATAAGGTAGTATTGTTGGAAACCTTTATGTCTCATAGTAATATCAGAAACTACACCCATAAAGTCTCATCAACATGACCACCCCAACCTGAATTAAACAAAGATGATACCAATGAACATCCCAAATTACATGGAGAAAAGCCCATGTGTCCTCAACCCAACCCAAAGAAATATGGTAACTGAGGAAAGCCTGAAGCAGGAGAAGGAGTCTTCCCAATTGGTTGTCCAATTACAAATGGTCAGCCCTGAAAAACACATGAAAGTAACATCATATGGTCTGACCAGGTTACAGTTAAGAATATATATGTATATACAAGTACAGTATATATCCCATAACAGTAAAAAGAAGCCATGAATTTGAAGGAGAACATGGAGGGGTATATGGCAGGGCTACAAGGGAGAAAAGAGAAGGTACAAATGTATTTATATTATAATCTCAAAAATAAAAAAAGTAAAAATAATTAAAAACTGAAAAACTAGCTTAATTTTTAGTGGCTTCCAAACTTTTCAGATGCATAATTGTGCATATGTGTTTGTTTCTGTACAGGTGATACTCCAAATTATTATACATAGATATTACCTGATCACTGTAAATATCTGAAAATGATTGAGAAGAACACAGTTAAAAAGAATCTAAAACTCATAGAATTTAAAGTATTTCACACATAATATAATCATCTCCATTTACCCTTACGGGAACTTTTTCTGATATCCTGCTAGTATTTGCATTTTGTAGATTAAAACATTATACTTAAAGAACTTAAAATTATGGGTTTAAGGAAAACTAAGTGTCTACATTTAGAAGAGCTAGGGTTTAAAATCAGGCCAATTTGTTTTCAGACTATAAGTTCTTAACTATCTGAAAAACATTGCTTAAAGGAACTTGATGGAGAGTGCTAATATGTATCTGATTCAGCCAGAATAACTTTCAAAGAAATTACAGTTGAAAAAGTTATTTGGTTAAAATTTATTTTTAACTGTAAGTTATGTGAATATAGTTGTAATAGATGACATAGATTTCATATTTTTCTTTTCGATTAAAACATTTCCATTTGTAAGTATATGAGAAACTTTAAAAAAAGAAAAAAAAACATTAACTTTATCAAATTCTTCCTCCTTCTAGTCCTCTTCCTCCTTTTTGTTTAATAAACCACTCAACCCACTTAGTACTGTACATATATGGATATATGAGGCTATACATTGGAGCATGAGGAAAACATACCAGTTCTATATCCTCGAATGAAAATGACTTTCCCTCTACCAATAGCCCTCAAATGATTATCACTCTTTTAAGGGATCTATTAAAAGTTTTTGGGTCAGGCATGTACCATAGAACTTTTTTTTCTAGTTTTTTTAAAAATTTTTTATTAATTAAACTTTATTCATTTTGTATCCCCCCATAAGCCCCTCCCTCCTCTCCTGCCGATCCCACCCTCCCTCCCCTTTCTGCATGCATGCCACTCTCCAAGTCCACTGATAGGGGAGGTTCTCCTCTTCTTTCTGATCTTAGTCTATCAGTTCTCATCAAAAGTGGCTGCATTGTCTTCTGCTGTGGCCTGGTAAGGCTGCTCCCCCCTCAGGGGGAAGTGATCAACGAGCAGGCCAATCAGATTATGTCAGAGGCAGTCCCTCTTCCCATTACTATGTAACCCACTTGGACACTGAACTGCCATGGGCTACACCTGTGCAGGGGTTCCAGGTCATCTCCACGAATAGTCCTTGTTTGGAGTATGATTATCTGGGAAGTTCCCTGTGCTCAAATTTTCTTGTTCTGTTGCTCTCCTTGTGGAGACCCTGTCCTCTCCAGCTCTTACTATTTCCCACTTCTTACATAAAATTCCATTCACTCTGCCCAACAGTTGGCCATCAGGCTCAGCATCTGCTTTGACAGTCTATACTGCAGAAGCTTTCAGAGGCCCTCTGTGGCAGGTTTCAAGGTTGTTTCCTGTTTTCTTCTGGCTTTCAGAGGCCCTCTGTAGCAGGTTCCGAGGTTGTTTCCTATTTTCCTTTTTCTTCTGATGTCCATCCTCTTTGCCTTTCAGAATGGGGATTGAACATTTTAGTTAGGGTCCTCTCTTTTGCTTAGTTTCTTTAGATGTACAGATTTTAGTGGGTTTATTCCCATTTGTATGTTTATATGAGTGAGTATATACCATGCGTGTCTTTTTGCTTCTGGGACAACTCACTCAGCATGATCCTTTCCAGGTCCCACTATTTACCTGCAAATTTCATGATTTCCTTATTTTTCATTGCTGAGTAATACTCCATTGTATAGATGTACCACAGTTTCTGCATCCATTCTTCAGTTGAGGGGCATCTGTGATGTTTCCAGCTTGTGGCTATTACAAATAAAGCTGGTACAAACATGGTTGAGCAAGTGTCCTTTTTGTGTACATGAGCCTCTTTTGGGTATATGCCTAGGAGTGGTATGGCTGGATCTTGAGGAAGCGCTATTCCTAGTTGTCTGAGAAAGCGCCAGATTGATTTCCAGAGTGGTTGTACCAGTTTACATTCCCACCAGCAGTGGAGAAGGGTTCCCCTTTCTCCACAACCTTTTCAGAAAGAAGAGCTAACTCCAATTCTCTTCAAACTATTCCACAAAATAGAAACAGAAGGAACATTACCAAACTCATTCTATGAAGCCACATTCACCTTGGTACCTAAACCTCACAAAGACTCAACAAAGAAAGAGAATTTCAGGCCAATCTCCCTTCTGAACATTGATGCAAAAATACTTACCATAGAACTTTTATAGATAAGCCCACAGCTATTTTTGTTTCAAGAAGTCAGTGACCCCATCATTACTTTCTTCGTGCTTTGATTGTTGATACCAACAATCTCACTGACTGACTTACTATTTTTTTTTACTATGAACACAATTCTTTGTAAGTTTGAAAGCAGATTCCAATGATGTATACTAAAAACTAATAGTATAATAACAGATATTTGTTGAACATTTTATTTATTCTGCTAATGTCTCTGTATGTTGTGAAAGTGTGAAGAGTTGCTTCTTCAAAAGAACTCTGTATGCCACACAGAAAGAAAAGGTAGAATAGTCGGATAAGGAAATTATTTTGTAACTTAGTGCTATGAACTTTTCCAGTGGTTTCTGGTATCACAGGCAATGTGAATCAATTTTCTAAGTTTTAACAACAGCCCAGTTTCTCTTGCAGTTTAATGCTTTCTAGTCATGAAATCCCAAAATTTTCGTCATAATGGCAAGGTAGCATGAATTGCATAGAAAGAGCTCTGCAGCTTTAAAAATATTCAGTAATTGTTCCTTGCATAGTTTATTCTTCCTTCTGAAAAACCTAGGAAAACATAAATGAAAATGCTTGCTTTGCCCTTTTCTACAATGTTCTCCTAAAATGACTTATACTTACGATCATCCACAGACTATACCTTCTTATTTTGATTATTTTTGTCATAAAATAGTAAAAGTTTCATTTCATATTCTCTGATGAATTACAAACCTAGAAAGAGAATGTACCATATATTTCAAGTAAGGCAAAGTTGATGTTGACTGCAAACTAGGTTACCATCAAAAATTTGTGGCTAAGAAAATATATCTGGGTCTGGAGAGATGGCTTAGATATTAAGAGCAGTGGTTGCTCCTTCAGAGGTCCTGAGTTCCGTTCCCAGCAACCACCAGGTGGCTAATGATCATCTATAATGAGATCTAGTGTCCTCTTCTGGCATGCAGGCAGAATAGTGTATGTGTAATACCTAAATAAATCTTTTAAAATATCAAACGTTCAGTTTGAAAGTCAAATTGACTAAAAATAAGAATTATAGCTCATTCTACCTATCTTCTAAAAATGCACAGCCATTCAATAATTGACAAACTCTAGCATTTACTCTGAGTCCTGTGTTGGTCTTGTAGAGCATATGCTGATACTATCCATTCACATTCCTTTGGCATGTGACATATCTGTATTACATAACTTCCAGTTACTGACAGCTCTATCTGGCTTTTGGATGCTACTCTGTCTGCATATAGGCCATGATGGAGGTTCCAATGGCATTGATGCCAATCCCCAAGCTACCCTCTAAGCATCATTTAGAATGACTAACAGGAACTAGTGAATAAAGACTCCATTTACTTTCCTTGCTGGCACAGAATATATCTGAGGCATTCTCTTCCATAGTCTCAGAGTTTCACAGCCAGATCAAACAGTATTTATCCACTTTAGTAACTAGGTTTAAATTTTATCTGTTTGATTTTTTAAAATTTTTAAATTATTCATCTATCTCTCACTTTTATATTCTGCTAGTAGTAACTGTCTGTGATCACCTCCCAAATGAGTCTACTTTCACCCCTGTCCTTATCTGGGTCATTTCACACTGAGACATAATCTAAAAACAAGTATAGAAAATCATTCCATTAAGTAATATGGAAACTACAGTCACAGATTAGAGGAAAACAAAGGCTCTGAAATATAAGGATAATAAAGCTTTTCCAGAAATTTAAATAACAAGTTATATTTGTAATTACTGGATTTATCACTTTGATGTTCCTTACAAATTGTTATAAAAGCATGCATCAGCTGGATCTTGAGGAAGAGTTATTCCTAATTGTCTGAGAAACCGCCAAACTGATTTCCAAAGTGGTTGTGCAAATTTACACTAGCACCAAAAATGGAGGAGGGTTCCCTTCCACAGAGGGCCTCTGAAAGACTCTAACCAGCATTGTATAAAAGCAGATGATGAGACTCATAAACAAACTTTGGGCAGAGTACAGGGAATCTTAGGAAAGAAGGGGGAGATAGCAAGACTTGGAGAGGACAGGAGCTCCACATGGATAGCAGCAGAACCAAAATATCTGAGCATAAGGGTCTTTTCTGAGAATGATACTCCAACCAAGGACCATTTATGGATATATCCTAGAACCCCTGCTCAGATGTTGGCCATGGTAGCTCAGTATCCAAGTCAGTATCCTAGTAAGGGGAACAGGAACTGTTTCTGACATGAACTCAGTGGCTATCTCTTTGATTGCCTCCCATGGATGGGGAGCAGCCTTGCCAGGCCACAGAGGAAGACAATGCAACCAGTTCTGATGAGATCAGATAAGCTAGAGTCAGATGAAAGAGGAGGAGGACCTCCCCTATACAAAGACTTGGAGAGGGGCATAGGAAGAAATGAGGGAAGGAAGGTGGATTTGGGAGAGAAAGAAGGAAGGGGCTACATCTGGGATACAAACTGAATAAACTGTAATTTATATAAAAAAATAACAATTTTAAAAAAAAATGTGAAAAAAAAAAATAAAAGCATGTATCAACCATGAAGCCTGGCCACTCGGGTCTTTCAAAGTCAGATGCGTAGTTGGATGACAACACTATTTGATATCCCTTTGGTATTTTCCACTACATTCATATAAATTTAGTGGACCTCCCTGGATTCTTCCCTGGAAATGACTGATCAGGACAGGTGTTCCACTACAGAAACTGACTCAGTAGGAACAAGCTTACATTCTGGGGACTAGCAAGGCAATTTGAAAACCAGTATAACAAGGTGGCAGGAAAAGAAGGCTGGAAGTCCGGCACTAGCTGAACCCCTAGATATAGGTGGTACTTCTTTTACTTATAAAAACTTAAAACATTTTAACTGGTAAAATGAAATCCACCATTATTACTGAGGCTAAATTCTTTTATAAAACGTTATGTGATGTTAGATGTCAGTTATATCTATGACATATTTTCACAAGAGTAGACTAAAAAGATTTATGTTTGAATAATATCTGGAGTTTATCCAATTTGGCTAATGAAACTAAACATCGAAGCAGAGGTACTAAAAACAATCATTCTGCTTATTGTAGACTGCTCCAGTGAGAAGTCTCTGCATAAGACGCTCTACCAGAGATGGGCTTAAGCTTACACAGACCTACACTAAAATCTCTGCTGCTTCCCATCCATTGTTTCTGCTCGTATTCCCCTTATCTTTCTAATTAATATCATATAATTACATCATGTAGTGAACTTACAAGATAATCAGGTTGATGGGTAGGGAAAATTGGATAAGTAAGATTTGGGGACTGAGTAATGCATTGTCTGACTGATATTGCTACAATGCCTAATGTTTCATGAGGCATATTTAGTCCTTGGCAGAGAGTAACAACACCAATGTTAAAATGTTAACCTGTGATGAGGTGGAAGAACACCCCAGTGTAAGGCAGCAACCTTGCTAGAGCAGTCACTGAAGCACTTAAAAAGTGTGAGAGGAAACGATCATGTGAAGAAAGTATTTCCAACTATTTCTGAGTTACATTGGCAAGTAACTGCAAATTCCTCAATAATGACAAATTTAGAGTGATGGATAAATGAATGTCAAGTATGAGAACCAGAGACACTATTCAGTAGCTTATGGACACTTCCTGTTGGCCTACGTGCCTGCTTCCCTGACAAATTCATGTTCACCAGAGGCTCGGTATTAGGAATGGGGCTTTTAGGTATACCTCCCGATAATATACTCTATATTGTCACACAGATCAACATTTAACATATTTTTTGAGTAGCTAGCTATTCCATTATTCTCATGGATATTCTTCTGAGTAAAAAATCCAAATTGTTTTTCTATGTGTGCAAATCTCAAAATCTAGTATAAATTTTTATAATGTTCTTCAGAGAAAAAAATAAGGAAAGTAGGCGACAACTACTGCCCCTACTGCTGTTAAAGGAACAGCATTGTTTGATAAATTATTATAGTCAAAACATCCTAGCGAGTTCTTTATAGATCTTCTGTCATTTTTTTTAAATTATGAAAGCAGTATGTGTGTGAATCAGTTGGTATTAAATACCATGGGTATTTACTTCTGTGAGCAGGATTTAGGTCCGTTTAGTCTGGATTATTATTTTTTTACCATACTATGAGAGTCTTTGTAATTCATTCCTTGAAAAGAATCAAAAAATAACTTAAAAAATTTCTAATAAGGAAAATAACAAATTGTTTGGAAAGCAATTTCCATATTTTAACTTAAAATACTGTTTAAGTTGGAGTATTGGTCTCTGCAGGGCCCCCTCGGCCCAGGTATGTTGGATCTGTTGTTCTTGTGGCATTCTTGTCCCCTCCAGATCTTTCTATCTCCCTCTTCTTCCATAAGGATTCCAGCACTCTGTCCAAATCTGGATATGAGTCTCAGTATCCCATTCGATACCCTGGTGGGTAGAGTCTTTCAAAGGTCCTCTATGAGAGGCTTCTGTCCTGTGCCTTGTCTTCTCCTACTTCCAATGTCTACCCTGTTTGCCCTTCTGAATGTGGATTAAGCATCTTCCCTAGGGTCCTCCTTGTTGTTTAGCTTCTTTAGGACTATAGATTTTAATATTTTTATCCTATATTATATGGCTAATATCCCCTTATAAGTGAATATATATCAATGTGTCTTTCTGCTTCTGGGTAACCTCACTCAGGGTGATCTTTTCTCCTTCCCACTTTTCGGAAGCCTAAAGATCAAAGGCACTTCTGAGACTTAAGAAGATACTCTTTCAACTGTGAGGTGTCAAATATTATTTACTTCCTTCTTTTCTTATATGGCTCATGTACATAAAATTCTGTCGATTTCCTTTTTATGTTCAAAGTACCAAATTTTGTGACATTGATTCTTTATATTGATATTTTAATTTTATTGTCTTTATATTTTTCTTCTAAAATTTATTTTTATATAAAAAGCAAATAAAAAGCTTTATACTTAAAATATGCAGTGTCACAGAATAAACATTCCCAACTTGAAAGGTAAAAATGGTGGCAAAATAAGAAAACGATAGCTTAAACAAGATGTAGACCTACGAGGATAAAGATTAGATGTCATATAGTTCCATGTCTGGCATCTGAGGCTTTTGAAAATATCATCTGACAAAAAACAAACAAACAAACAAACAAATGAATTGGGAAATACTGGCCCTTCAGTTATGCCACTTCTTTGACATAGAATGTTCTATATCTATAAGCATTCGTATCTATAGGTACTCTATATCTTAAGCATTACTCAATGAATGCCCTATATTCCTTGCTTCTCCAATATCTATAATACAATTTATATCTTAATAACGTCACACAGTAATCTCCGAGTACCTGGCCTATCCTGCAGTCTATTGCCTAGTCACATCTCCTTTTGAAAACAATGGTATAAGCCTCAAAGACGTGATAATTCTTGAATTTTTCATGCCTGAAAAATCATCGTCATATAGACTCTGAGGCCAGTTTCAGACATACTCTCTGTCGTGCATTATACTTACACATCTTCACTATCAACTATTTTAAATTTTTAATACAAACATCAATAAAAACAGTAAGCAATATCTCTATCAGAGCACGTTTGTTCCTTGATCTTTGAAATGTTTTTGTTACTTTAAATGTTCTCTGTCAAAAACAATTTAGTCCATTCCTTTTTAATTCAGCCTCACTAAAATATGAGCAGAATGCAGCCAGATTCTTTGCCACAGGATAAAATTGACATCCTCTGGAACAGTACTGGTTGCCCCTATAAAGTCTCGTGAACCAGGACTCCAGGGTCTACATTTCTCTTTATTCTGATCTTCTAAACTCCTACTACAATAGTCTATTCATCTTTTTTTACTGCATTCTAGAGCTTCCATATCGTATAGCTTCTAATCATTTTAAGTTGTTCCTAATAGTTCTGAAGGCCTTGAATCACTTAGTCAGGGTTATCACACAAGTGACCACATTCCTCTATACCCAGTTTCTAGATTCATTAATTTTCTTGATGTTGTGACAAAATATCCAAGAAAAAAAAAAAAAACATATGTTCAAAGTAGGAATTGTTTATTTTGGCTCAGTCTGAGAGTACAGACCAGCATGGCATGAAAAGCATTTTAGTGAGCGCAGTCCTACCTCTAACATCTCACAGCTCATCATACTGCATCTATAGCCAAGAAGCTGAGGGAGGTCAATGCTTATGCTTAGGCAGCTTCTTTTATCCCTTTTTATTTACTTTGGCACCTTTGACTATTGGGCTGATATCACCTACATTCAGGGTGTATCTTCCCTCCTCATTCAGTCTTCTCTGGAAACTTCATTGCAAATACACTCATTGGCTTTTCTCCTAGGTGATTCCATATCAACTGAAGATGACAATGGCTATAACCAAGACATAGTGCAATCCCCAAAATACTCTCTATTTTAAAGAAACTAACTTTAATTGTATTTATGGCAAACAGAAACTAGCAATATAGTGATAGGGATGATATAGAGACTTTGGATAACAATTGCCAAAATATGGCATAGAGTAAATGTAACTTCAAATAACAAAACCAACTCTAAACCTCTAAGAGCAGCCAAAAACTGAAACATATGACAATACCAGGGATGTGGAATGATGAGAGCACTCTTGTGTTATTTAATGGTACCGAAAAATAGTATAAACGCTTGGTGATTTTTTTCTAAAACTGACCAAACTATCATAGTCGTTGATAGCTATCCAAAGGAGCCGAAAGTGTTTTGTACACATGAAAACAACACACAGATATTTACAGCAGTTTTATTTATAATGCTTCAAGTTAGGAACAACTAAGTAATTGTCTAGTAGATGAATGGATAAAGTGTAGTATACCCAGACAGTTTAGTATTATTTAATGCTAAAGTAGTGAACTACCAAGCCATGAAAAGACACTGAGGAACCATAAATGTGTGTTCCTAGGCAAAATAATCTGCCTATTATAGCTTAAATTGTCAACTTGAAACAACACAGAGTCACCTGAAAAGGGAGTCTCAGTGGATGGATTGATTGTCTATACCAGAGTAACCTGTGAACATGTATGTGGGGGATTGCCTTGTTCCTTGGTTGATAAAGATGGTCTAGACCACTGTAGAGGGCACAATTCTCCAGGCAGATGACTCTTGGCTGTATAAGAAAGCTAGCTAAACACGAGCCTGTGAACATTCCAGCAAGCAACATTCCTTCACTGTTTCTGCTTCAAGTGTCTTACATGACTTCCCTCAGTGATGGACTGCAATCCATAAGGTAAAATACACTTTTTTTCCTTACCTAAGTTCGATTGGATCAGAGTACTTTTATCACAGCAACAGAACGAAAATTAAAGAGAATCCAAACTGAAAAGCCTGCATATAATTTGATGCCCATCTTCAATATTGAGGAAAAAACAAAACTACAGAGGCAATGAAGAGGTTAACAGTTGTCAAAGGTTAGGGTTGGGATGGATGAAACAGCAGAATACAAACATCTGGAGGAAGAGAAAATATTATCTATGATATTTAATGATAGATACATGTTATCATACTTTGTTTCAATCCATAAAATATATAACATCGATAGTTAACCCTAATATTTACCATCAATTTTGTGTGATTACATTGTATCATTGATTATTTAAAACAATTGCATTCTCATGGCAGATGATAATAAAGGGGAAGAAAAAAAAAAGAAAAAAAATGACAGCCTACAGACTGGGAAAAGATCTTCACCAACCCTACATCTGACAGAGGGTTATTATCCAGAATATATTAAAAAAACTCAAGAAGTTAAACAACAAACCAAATAATCCAATTAAAAAATGAGACAGATTAAACAGAGAATATTTCAACAGAGGACTATCAAATGGCAGAGAAACAGTTAAAGAAATGCTCAGTGTCCTTAGTCACCAGGGAAATGCAAATCAAAGAGACCCTGAAATTCTACCTCACACTCATTAGAATGGCTATGATAAAAAACTCAAGGAATGACACATGTTGGAAAGGTTGTGGAGAAAGTAGAACCATCCTCCATTGCTGGTGGGAATGAAACTAACACAACCACTTTGGAAATATATAGCAGCTATATTTGTAATAGCCAGAACCTGGAAACAGCCCAGATGTCCATCAATGGAGGAGTGGATACAGAAATTGTGGTATTTTTACACAATGGAATACTATTCAGCAATCAAAAACGAGGAAATCATGAAATTTGCAGGCAAATGGTGGGATCTAGAAAAGATCATTCTGAGTGAAATATCCCAGAAGGAGAAAGACAAACAAGGTATATACTCGCTTATATAGACCTATAAGATATGATAAACATAATGAAATCTATACACCTAAAACTGATAATCAAGAGAGCAGACACGGGGTAAGATAATCAATCCTCATTTAGAAAGACAGATGGGATGTGCACTGAAGTATGACAGGAGTCTAACGCAGAAGGCAGCTGAAAGACTCTACTTAGCAGTGTTTCAAAGCAGACACTAAGACTCATAACCAAACCTTAGGCAGAGTACAGGGAATCATATGAAAGAAGGGGAGTTAGTATGATGGGGAAAGAATAGGAGCTCCACAAGGACCAAATATATCTGGGCACAGGGTCTTTTCTGAGACTGACATTCAACCAAGTACCATGTATGGATATAACCTAGAACTTCTGCTCAGATGTAGCCTGTGGTAGCTCAGTAACCAATTGGTTTCCCATAATAAGGGGAACAAGGACTATTTCTAACAGGAACTCAGTGGCTGGCTCTTTGACCTTCCCACCCCTCAAGGGAGAAACAGTCCTGTTAGGCCACAGGGGAGGACTTTGCAGACCTGATAAAACAGGGTCAGATGAATGGGGAGGACGTCACCCCATCAGTGGACTTGGAAAGGGGAAGGGCGTAGAGGAGGGAGGGAGGGTGGGATTGGGAGGGAAAGAGGGAGCAGGATACAGCTGGGATACAGAGTTAATAAAATGTAACTAATAAGAAAAAAATAAAAATTAAAAAAAAAAGAACTAGCAAAAAAATGACTATGTTTGTAAGAGCATTTGATATATTTTTTTCAATTATAGATTCAATATATATTTTATATGGATTAAATTTTCTTTAAATTGATTAGGTCTTTATGTGTATTTGATATTGAGATTATAGTGATTCAATGAAAAGAATTTAAAATATCTCTTGAATTTCTATTTGTTCAATAAGGTGAGGAGTATTGGTGTTAGTTCTTAGTCTGAAAGAATTCTTTACTCAATGTATCTGGCCTTGGTTTATTTTTAGTTGTGAGATAAAATTTTTATTAAGTTACTTCTGTTTTGCTAGGTGTTATGGTTCTGTTTAAATTTTCATGTTGTGTTTACTTAATATGCAAAAATTCATCCATATATTTTAGGATGAATTTTTATGGAATTATATGAATTTTATATTCTATATGGAACACAGATTTTTTATTTAATTTTATTTTTTTATCAGTTACATTTTATTAACTCTGTATCCCAGCCGTGTCCCGCTCCCTCATTCCCTCCCAATCCCACCCTCCCTTCCTCATCTCCACAGTGCCCCTTTCCAAGTTCACTAATGGGGGGGGGACCTCTTCCCCATTCATCCGATCCTGTTTTATCAGGTATCTTCAGGACTGGCTGCAAAGCTCTCCTCTGTGGCCTAACAGGACTGCTCCTCCCTTGGGGGGTGGGAAGGCCAAAGAGCCAGTCATTGAGTTCCTGTTAGAGATAGTCCTTGTTCCCCTCACTATGGGAAACCAATGGTTACTGAGCTACCACAGGCTACATCTGAGCAGAGGTTCTAGGTTATATCCATACATTTTACTTGGTTAAATGTCAGTCTCTTAAAAGACCCTGTGCCCAGATATATTTGGTCCTTGTGGAGCTCCTATCCTTTCCCCATCATACTAACTCCTCTTCTTTCATATGATTCCCTGTACTCTGCCAAAGGTTTGGTCATGAGTCTTTGTATCTGCTTTGAAAACACTGCTAGTTAGAGTCTTTCAGATGCGCTCAGTACACAAAAGGGATACTTGCTCAACCATGTTTATAGCAGCTTTATTTGTAATAGCCAGAACCTGGAAACAACCCAGATGTCCATCAACAGAGGAATGGATACAGAAATTGTGTTATTTTTGCACAATGGAATACTACTCAGCAATCAAAAAAGAGGAAATCATGAAATTTGCAGGCAAATGGTGGGATCTAGAGAAGATCATTCTGAGTGAAATATCCCAGAAGGAGAAAGACAAACACGGTATATACTCACTTATATAGACCTATAAGATATGACAAACATAATGAAATCCATACACCTAAAAAAGATAATCAAGAGAGTGGACATGGGGTAAGATGACCAATCCTTGTTTAGAAAGACAGATGGGATGTGCATGGAACACAGATTTTTGAAGTATGTCCTGATGATTCTTTGAATTCCCTCACTGTTTTCTTATGGTCTCTCTTTTCATCTAATTGCATTATTTTGGATCTATGAGTAATTTAGCTAAAAGTTTATTAACTTTACAGATTGTTTTTTCAGAGAACCAGCTCTTCATTTTATTAAGTCATTGTTTTGTTTTTTTTCTATATCTTTTTTTATGTTATGTTTATTTCCCAATTGCCAAATTAAAAAAAAAAAATAGCCAGAATCTGGAAACAACCTAGATGTCCCTAAACTGAGGAATAGATACAGAAATTGTGGTACATTTACACAATGGAATACTACTCAGCAATTAAAAAAAAAAAACAAGGAAATAATGAAGTTTGCAGGCAAATGGTGGGAACTATAAAAGATCATCCTGAGAGAGGTAACCCAGAAGCAGAAAAATACATAGGGTATATACTCACTTATATGTGGATTTTATCCATAAAATACAAAATAAACATACTAAAATCTGTATTCCTAAAGAAGTTAATAACAAGGAGGACCCTAGGAAAGAGGCTGAAACCTCATTCAGAAGAGGCAAACAGGATAGACATTAGAAGCAGGAGAAGACAGGGAACAGGACAGGAGCCTTCCTCAGGGAACCTCTGAGAGACTTTACCCATCAGGGTATCAAGGAAAATTCTGGGACTCATAGCCAAACCTTGGGCAGAGAGGGCAAACCTAATGAATGAAGGGGGAGATAGAAAGAACTGAAGGGGACAGGAGTTTCATAAGCAGACCAACAGAGCCAAAATACCTAGGCCCAAGGGGTCCTGCAGAGACTGATACTCTAACCAAGGACCATGCATGGAAAGGACCTAGACGCCCTGCTCAGAGGAAGCCCATAAACTGCTCAGTTTCCAAATGGGTACCCTAGTTAAGGGGAGCAGGGGCTGTCTCTCACATAAAGTCCATGGCTGGCTCTTTGATCACCTCCCCCTGGGGGATGCAACCTTGCCAGGCCACAGAGGAAGATGATGTAGCCACCCCTGATGAGACCTGATAGGCTAGAGTCAGATAGAAGGGGAAATAGTACTCCCCTATCAGTGGACCAGCAGAGGAGCATAGGGAGAGAAGAGGTAGGGAGGCTGTGACTTGGGGATTTGGGGGAGGCCACAGCTGGGATACATTGTGAATAAACTGTAATAAATAATAAATAAAAACCAAACAAACAAATAAATAGTAAATAGTAGCTTTAGAAGTGTACCTGCTGGCCTAGAGATATGGCTCAGATGTTTAAAGTATTTGCTGCCTAGCCTGAAAATCTGTAGCAAAACTCACATGGTAGAAAAAGAAAACTAACTCCACAAGTTGTTCTCTAACCTCCATGTATGTAAACACATAATGAATAAATAACTAAATGTTTAAGAGTAAGTCATGTCATTTAGATATTCTATCAAAAGAAAATGCCTCATGGACAGTTAGATATATGTGATAACCAGATATTTTCAAATGTATTACATCTGTAGCAAATTATTACCAGTAGATTCAAGTCCATAACATATTATATTGTGGATATTTAGGAAAAATTATTAAAAATTGCTATGAATATTCTCGTCAGAAAAAAAAATATATATATTGTATAAATTCTGTCTTACCTCCATTTTTCCATTCAATTGAAAGCTTTATCATAATGTGAACACATCAGGAAACTTAATGTATTACAATTTAGATTTGTTTCCACAAGGTAAAAATGAACATTGCAGCATCAACTTCACTGGGATAAATTATTTACACTTTGAAAGAGAAATGTCTCTCCTTACTATCAATGTAGATAAATTCTGAAATGCATGTAATGTTTATTCTTTTTAGTTTCACATTTCTACAATGAAAATGTAAATTTATCTTTAATGAAAAAAATTATACTACTTTAATTGGCATGATGCAGAAGGGGAAACTATGAATATTTTCATGAAGGATTGTCTCCTGTATGTTTCATGAGGATTTGAGCTCAGTATTTTTATTAAAGGTCAATAAAACATTTATCTGGAAACAAGCTTAGAAGCTTCAGCATTTTACACTCAAAAAGGAATTAAGCAAATAAACAAATGTAGATGTAGTCTGTCTTGATGCAATCTGTAAGAATCCTAAGTGCAACCTAAATCCATCCAGTTTCTAAAATATTCATTTTCTATACAGAAAACTATTAGAAATTGAGGAGACATTTTGCCCATGAGTTTCCCACTTGGTCATTCTTTTACCTGTGAAATTAAATGAGAAAACTCCATTCTTCTCATAGTAGACATTATTGGAACTTCCATCCCAATATAGTGTGTCACAGTTACTCTTATTTTGAGTACATATAATATTTAACCAGAACACCTGTCATTCTATATTTTAGTGATATTTTCCTCCTAATGACCATGAGGAAAAACAAGTTAATTTTCCATATCTACAGAATGTGTACAATCATATACAACACATAAACGGTTCGTTGACTAAAATGTGCAAATTCAAGAGGCTAGGAACATGGTTCATTGTACTTTTAAGTTTGAGACCAGAATTCAGGCCTGAATCCATGTAAAAATACAGGCAGTTATATTTACTCCTTGTAATATTGGCACTTGAGAAGTAGAGAGGGGCTCTCCCAGGGCAAAATGACTAGGTAGAGTATCCAGAACCAGTAAGTTCTGGGTACAGTGATAGACACTGCCTAAGTAAATAAAATTAAGAATGAAGAAGACACCTAACTTCAGCTTTGGGTCTCCAAGAACATGCACACCCACATTTACACATGTGTCCACAAATGTGTGTATTTGTAGTACACTCCCATAAAAAATCAGAGTGTTTATTTTAAAATGGTGCATTTTTTGCTTTATATTAGAAAATTACATTTATTATGTTAGTGAGCATTTTACAAAATTGTAAAAAAAAATAATGAAAATGTAAAATTAAATATTTTTTTAAAATTTTTAAAAATTTCAAAAAATAATCTAACCTCTTTGAGGCTATGAGTTATTTTTCTAATTTAACTTGTCATTTTGATTCTAGATTGTAATAACATTCTACAGTCAAATGACACTGATAATTTGTCCCATAATTAGTACATATGCAGGGATAAATAGGTTCTCATTAGTAATTTAAAATGCTCCTTTTAAAACTAGAAGTTCTCGTCTCTTCTCTCAAGATGGGTTTTACTGCTAAAAACCCATTATTATATGATTTTATATAATAATTTTTATATAATAATCATATATGATTTTATATAATAATTATATAATATAATTTATATAATAATTTTATATAATAATTATTATATGATTTTATATAATAATTTCTAGGTCACCTGAAAGTAATAATGCTATTCTAGACACATAAAAGTTATGACAGTGTTTTATTTTAAAAACTAAAAAGTTGTTTCATCACTATAATTTATTTGAAAAACAAGTAAATGAACAAATGTGTACATATATTTTTCAGAGAAATAAGGATAAATAAAGCCACTTTTGATGAGAACTGATAGACTAAGATCAGAAAGAAGAGGAGAACCTCCCCTATCAGTGGACTTGGGGAGTGGCATGCATGCAGAAAGGGGAGGGAGGGTGGGATCAAGAGGGGAGGAGGGAGGGGCTTATGGGGGGATACAAAATGAATAAAGTGTAATTAATAAAAAAAAAAGAAAAAAAAGTGTGAAGAAAGAATTAAACTTAGGCTCCCAGGTTAAAAAAAAAAAGAAGCAGAAAACAAACACCATTATTAAAAAATAGAGTGGAAAACTGTTTAGACATATGTGTACCTTGAAGGGTCTGCATTATATATAATGATATAATTTAGATTTCTAGTGTATAACATGGTGGGACAAACATCACTTTGATAGCTAATTAGATAGACTAGTTTTGAATACCCATAAATATCTTTGTTACATTTAGAATTTTTGATCGTCTGTTTGTATTTTACAATCATTTTAGTTTAATAGTAGTACCTTTTCAATGAGATAATGTTACATATTTTTATTTCTAATATAGGTAATACAGAATATTTTAAGTAATTTTGTGAAAGGCCAAGATAATCAAATAACACTTATCCTTGTCAGAGAGTTGTGTTGGTGTTCTGTTGCTAACACATACGGAAGAAAGATTAATTATAGTCCTCTTTTTTAAACATTTTAGTCAGTGATTGGCTGAATCCATTGTTTTGGACCTGAGGTGAGACAAAATGTTATAAAAGCATGAGTATGTAGCAGAGCAAAGTTATTTACCTTATTACAGACAAAAAGCAAACAGAAGAGAAAAGGTGAGAAAGGGGCCAAAGTCAAGATACCCTTTAAGGATGTACCCCCCAAACTCCACCTCCATGACCTCTTCTTTCCAGAGTTTCCAACACCTCCCAAAATAATCCCTTTTTAGCACATTTCATATTCAACAAAACAAGTGATTTGGTCTTCACCAAGCCTTGTATTTACTTAATGTTTTTTGTTTGTTTGTTGTTTCTTTTTGTCTTTGCCTAGATAAATGATTCTCAGCCTGTGGGTCACGAGCCTTTTAAGAGATTGAATGACCCTTTTACAGGGTTTGGTTGCCTAAGACCATTGGAAAACACAGGCATTAACAGTACAAAACATAACAGTATCAAAGTTACAGTAGCAACAAAAATAATTTTATGGTCAGGGGTCACCATAACATGAGAAACTATACTAAAGCATCACATCATTAGGAAGCTTGAGAAACACTGTTCTTGATGATTCTGATCATGGCTTAAAGTAGATGATTAAAGTATTCTGTTCTTCATATGTTGCAACCTATCTCTTTTTAAATTTCTACTAATACTTCCTTTATATACTGTAGGTATTCCAACAGTCAATATTATTTTTTTTTCCTTTTTCCTTTTCCTTGTTGACCCTCCACTGATATGCTTTCGTTAAACTCAATTTCACTGGTAGCAAATGACTTTAATCCCAAAATTCTGGAGGCAGAGCAGAGGTGGATCTCTAGGCCAGCCTGGTCTACATAGCTAGTTCCAGAACAGCCAGGGCTACACAAAGAAACCCTGTCTCAAAAATAAAATAAAAATAAAAATGGAGATGGCCTAGGGCCCCTGTGCAGATGTGGTCCATGGCAGTTTAGTGTCTAAGTGGGTTACACGGTGATGGGAGGAGGGACTGCTTATCGCATAGTCTGGTTTGCCTGCTCTTTGATCACCTCCCCCTGAGGGGAGGGCAGCCTTACTGGGCCACAGAGGATGACAATGCTGCAGCCACTCCTGATGTGATCTGGTGGACTGGGATTGGAAGGAAGGGGAGGAGGACCTCCCTATTGGTAGACTTGGGGAGGGGCATGCGTGAGGAGAAAGGATGGGACTGGGAGGGGAGGAGGGAGGGGCTTATGGGGGGGATGCAGTGTAGATAAAGTAAAATTAATAAAAATTAAAAAATTAAATAAAAAAGCTAATTTGGCCAGTGACAAAAAAAAAAAATTGTTAACCTAAATTACATTTAATTTGACACACCCAGTCTTGATTGTTTTGATTTCCATCTGGATGACATATTTTTTATCATCTCACTTTCAGTCTTATAGATGCTTTTATAGGTGATGTTAAGTCCCTTAGAGACACCAAAGGTTTTGTTTTTGTGTTGTTGTTTTTTTTATAAACCATCCAGCCATATTTTCTGCCTTTGACAAATACAAAACAAGACAAAAACTTGGCAATCAATTTTCTTTCATGATAATTAATGACATTTAAGAAGCAACGTTATCCCCATTATTAGACTTATAAAGTATAACAGGTTTCTATATGAGATTTACATACATATTTTATTTTGGTTCATTTTCACTTCTTCCTCATTCACATCACCTTTCTCCCTGCCTCCCTGTCCTTTCTGTGGCCTATCGTCTTTCTATTTTGTTCCACTATCTTCCAAACTTCTATCACTTTCTAGTTTTCTGGCCCTTACTTTATTTATTGCCATCTATACAGTCATTTAATAGAATCTAGGATCTCAGTGAAAACATTCAGTATTTGGCTTTTTGTTTGTTGGTTTGGTTTGGCTTGGTTGTTGTTTTTTGTGACAGGGTTTCTCTGTGTAGTGTTGGCTGTCCCGGACTCACTTTGTAGTCCATTCAGGCCTTGAAACTCAAGAAATGCACCTGCTTCTGCCTCCCCGAGTGCTGGGATTACAGGTGTGCGCCACTGTGCCCAGGGAGTATTTGGCTTCTTAATGCTGAAGTTACTTTATTCAATATAATATTTTTCTGTTCCATCTATTTTCCTATTAATTGCATAATTTATTTTTTCTCTACAGTTGAATAAAATTCTATTTTATATTCAACAGCTGATGGGCATTCCATTGACTCAAAAAAAAAATAAACACTGAAGTGTACATATCTCTGTGGTATACTATGCATTGTCTATGCCCAGGAGTTGTATAGACAGGTCATATTTAGTTTTCTAAGAAGCTTCCCACTGGTCCCCATAGTGGCTGCATTGATCTATACCATCTTCATCAGTGGTAAGCAGTAATTACTGATCTACTAGTAGAAGTACAGGATTGGTTAAAACATTCTCAATCTCTTATATCTTCTCATTTATACTGGCCATGCTTTCCTTTGAATTTTATAAGCTTTGTTATTTTAAAAAGTTGCATATAAAATAAACATCACAGACCAAATGTAATCAGACATAAAGTCTACACATCCTGATATACTTTGCTATACAGTTAGAACAACCATTCTGAAGCTGTGTGGTTTCACATTGAATTTTATGCTTTTATTAACAACTATGTTGTTTCAGTTTGGTTTGGTTTTTCAAGACAGGGTTTCACTGTGTAGCCTTGGCTGTCCAGACTCATTTTGCAGACCAGACTCATCTTGAACTGACAGTGATCCACCTGTGTCTGCCTCCCAGAGATATTGATTACAGGCTTGTGCCACTGAGTCTGGCTCAAATATATTGTTATATACCATAAAAAATGAAAAGTCCATGACTTGAAATCTGTAAGATGACTAATGTTGTGTTTTCTTTTTGAAAATTCATGTCAATTACATGCTCATTTCTACCTCATTCCTTATTATTTAGCTTTTCTTGTTCCCTTTTCTCCATGCTGTAGCATACCCACAAGTACATTTGTTTACATGTATTTGTAGTGTTGGATCAATTCCATATGAGAAAGAACATGTGCTTTTTTTTTCTTTCTGAGATTATGTGACCTTATTTAAAATTATAAATTATAAGTTTATCTATTTTTCCTGTAAGTTTTGTAATTTGACTTTTTTTTTAGAAATGAATAGTATTCCAACACACACACACACACACACACACACACACACACACACACACACCCCAAATTTTCATTATCCATTTACTTATTGATAGATAACTAGGTTGATTCCAATTCTTTGTTATAGCAAATAAAGCAACAATAAACATGGGGGTACAAATATCTCTATGATAGTATATGACATTTTCTAAGTTTGCTCTAGTGTGAGATAGCTACCATAAAGCAAAGTATACAATCAGCAGAGTAAATAAGCAGTCTTAGAATGGAAGAAAATCATTGCCAGCTACACTTCAGAAAAGGAGCCAATAACCACAATTTACAAATAATTGCACATATTGAACAACAAGGAGACAAAGCTGACAACTAATATGTGGACAGACGGGCTGAATAGTTTTCAAAAAAAGAAATACAAATGGCCAGCAAATTTTCTTTAACATTCAGTCCAGACTCAGTGGTACACACCTGTAATTCCAGCATTTGGGGAAGCCAAAGGCAGATGGGTCTCTGAATTTGAGGCAAGCCTGGTCTACAGAGCAAGTCCAGGACAGCCAAGGCTACATAGAGAAACTCTGTCTCAAAAAAAAAAAAAAAAAAAAAAAACCACCACCACCAATAAGTATTCAGTATCCCTACCATCATGGAAATGGAAATGAAAATTAAGAATACTTAGAAATACTATATTACCCCAGTTAGAATATCCATAATCAAAGCAAATATTCAAAATGATGTTGAGGAAGGATAACCCTTATTCACTGTTGGCAGACATGCAAATTAATACATCCATTGTGAAAATCATTTTGAAAAATTTCTCAAAAGCTTAAAATAGAACTACCATATGACCTAGGTAGTCATAATTCTACCACAGTGTATGACATTTGGCCTACATCTGTAATGTCCCTTGTTCACCTAATAAGCAGGAAATGAACCATTGCTACAGCAAACATAGATAAAGCTTTAAAGGAATGGGGAGGGGAAGCCCAAACACAATATTGAAAAAGGTCTCATGACCACTTTAAAGTTGAAATCTGGAAATTGCTAATAATGATAAAGTAATTTATTTATTTCTTAGGATCTTTTTTCCTTATATCTTAGCCTCCTAAAGGCTGAGATTACAGGCGGATGGCCATTCTCAGCTTGGTCAGTATTCTTTTGTAAGTAGGACTTTTTTTTAAAAGAAATTCTACCTATATGAACATTACATATTCCACTTAAAGTTATGATGTGCTGTTGCGCTCAGCAATTATTCAACCACTTTGTATAGCTATTCTCCTAATACAAAATGTACTTTAATTCATTCAGTTCTTCTTGGAATCGAAAAATTTTAATAATGAAATGAATGATGTTTAATCTAGATCTATGTAGCTGATCTCTGAGAAAGGATATGTGATGCTTTCTGTGTTTAAATCACTGTTCTTGGTACTGACACAGCCTCAAAAATATCTCATTAGCAGCAACTTTCCTGGGGGAAGATATTTTATTTATTGTACTTTGTGTACATGGTGTTTACAAATGTATTGTTGGTATATTTAAAAGAAAAATATCTTTGCTAGCTTTTGATAACATCACATTTTAAAACATTTAGTAGGCAACAACAACAAAAAAAAAGAGGTCAGGTTTTGAGATTTGCTGTCCTATTATTTTTTTTTCAAAAAATAGTATTTGAAAAATAAAGTTGAGAGACTCCCCCCCCCCCCAGGGGAGGAGCAGTCCTGTTAGGCCACAGAGGAGGACTTTGCAGCCAGCCTTGAAGATACCTGATAAAACAGGGTCAAATGAAATGGGAGGAGGTCCTCCCCTATCAGTGGACTTGGAAAGGGGCAGGGAGGAGACCAGGGAGGGAGTTGGGGAGGGGGAGGGAATGAGGGAGCGGGATACAGCTGGGACACAGAGTTAACAAATTGTAACTAAAAAGAAAAAAAAAATAAAATGATTTAATTAAAAAAAATGGTTGAGCAAATGTCAAAAAAAAAGAAAAATAAAGTTGAACTTGATATTGCATTTAAATGTGAAGAAAGGTAGTGCATGATCAGCATAAATATTTAGAAAAAAATGCCTATAGACAGCTTTTCTATCCTTTTAGCGTGATTCCCTAAGGCTAAACCATCAAGCCTGACCTGACCATTTTAGAAACTGACATTAAACATAAAGAATAAGAGGTTAGTTGCATGTTTAAAAATATTTCTCGCATAAAAGACTAAATTCTATTTTTGGAATACAGGCTTAGAAACCACATTTCTTTGTTTCTCCTATCTCTGTTTTCCCCTGTCTCACTAGTGATTTGGGGTAATTAACAGTTCACACAAGGATTACATCTCTTAGAGTTCAGGAGAGTGTGAAATTGCCCTGTCAATGACAGGGATGAAGGAGTATTTTGGTCTTACATCTGGATTTAAATTCTAACATTTTTAAAGAACCCTTTGCTGGCTGACAGAAAACTACAACTCTGTGACAGTGTTTCTCAAGGTATGATTCCCCAGACCAGCATAATCACCACTATTCAGGAAGTTGTTATAATACAAATTATCAAGTTCCAAAACTACTAGATCAGACTCTAAGATCTAATCATCTGCTTTTTAAGGAACTTTTTTTCCCTTTCTTTCTTGCCTTTAATATTTTTATTTTTATTTTTATTTTAGATAGAGTTGCTTTGTGTTATATACTCTAGCTTCAGTCTTTCCACATAGACCAGGCTAACCTTAATCAAGATCTTCTTGAGTACAAATTTACAGGCACACATCGGCAAGCCCAGCAGTAATCACTTTTTCAAATGGTCCCTAGGGGATGGAATGCAGAACAAGTGATTTCAGAACCACTGACTCTCTCACTGTGCTTATGAGGTAATACAAAGAGGCTTGGCTCAAATTACAAGTAACTACGAACTTAAATTAAAATCATTAATTTCTAAATTAAAACAGTATAATTGTAATCCACAGGATTCCATCAATGTTTTATTACATTACACAGCAAAGAAATGATTTTAAATAAATCCTCTAAGAAGGAAACCCATCTATAGAGGATATTATTTTTTGAACAAAGGTTTTCAACTAAGTGTGCACTCAGTACTAGCTGAAAACATATGTACACCTACCTATTAACTAATGATGCAGTGACACTTCAGAGCCTACATAAAGCAGCTGAGAACATCAAATGCTTATCTGAGGAAAACTGTGTTCCAATATAGTAATACCAGTATCCTCAGTTAAAGGTTGTTGGCATGGCTGGAAATTGTTAAGGATAAGGTTGGAAAGAGTTTATGGGTGGCTGTATACCTAATATGCCAAGAACTATGTACCAAATTGGGAGAAGTTGATTTTATTTTAAAGTAAGGTAAGAAGCCCTTATTGTTGTGCGAAAATAACTGATCTACTGTGATTGTTTTATTTTGAATTTGAAAAATAAAACATTGTGTAACTATTATGTGTGGTATTACATTTTCAAGTACATCCACATTGTTGCATGATTAAACATAGCCAATTAACAAATGTTCTTCCATATAATTATCAAAAATTCATAAAAAACTATTTCTTTCCATTTTTCAATGCATGATAATTTGGTGTAGTCAATGTGATGTACAATTTTTGAGACCTGTTCTTCCTATCTTATTTTAATTATATATCCCTTGACTCATCTTCCTGTCATCTACCCTATCCTCTGATAATTGCTGTTCTTTTCTCAATTTTTATGAAATCAGCACATTTAGACTGAGGGATGTTATGCAGTACTTTCCTTCCTGATACTGGCATATTTTGTTTAACATTATTTTCTCCATATCCATACATGTTGATGAAAGTTAGACTTTATTCTTTTCATGGCTGAATGATATTTTATTATACATATGCACACACTCATATACAACGTTTACTTTATCATCTTTCATGGGTACCATAGATGCAATGAATAGTGTTTCAATTAACATATGAAGCATTGGAATCCCTGTGATATATTGACCATTTTCCTTAAATGTAAGTACTGAGTTTGCTACCTCATATTTTAATTCTTTTGTTAATATTTTAACACATCTCTGTTCCGTTTCCCATAGTAACTACACTAATTTACACTTATATCAATAGTGTAAAAGATTTTCCTTTTTTCTATTTCTTCATCAACTTTCTTTTTTTGTTTTTTTTTAATTTTTTATTAATTACACTTTATTCATTTTGTATCCCCCCATAAAGCCCCTCCCTCCTCCCGTCCCGGTCCCACCCTCCCTCCCCTTTCTGCATGCATGCCACTCCCCAAGTCCACTGATAGGGGAGGTTCTCCTCTCCTTTCTGATCTTAGTCTATCAGTTCTCATCAAAAGTGACTGCATTGTCCTCTACTGTGCCCTAGTAAGGCTGCTCCCGCCTCAGGGGGAGATGATCAAAGAGCAGGCCAATCAGATTATGTCAGAGGCAGTCCCTCTTCCCATTACTATGTAACCCACTTGGACACTGAACTGCCATGGGCTACACCTGTGCAGGGGTTCCAGGTCATCTCCATGAATAGTCCTTGTTTGGAGTATGATTATCTGGGAAGTTCCATTTGTTCAAATTTTCTTGTTCTGTTGCTCTCCTTTTGGAGACCCTGTCCTCTCCAGCTCTTACTATTTCCCACTTCTTACATAAAATTCCATTCACTCTGCCCAACAGTTGGCCATCAGGCTCAGCATCTGCTTTGATAGTCTGCAGGGGAGAGGCTTTCAGAGGCCCTCTGTGGCAGGTTCCTAGGTTGTTTCCTGTTTTCTTCTGGCTTTCAGAGCCCTCTGTAGCAGGTTCCTAGGTTATTTCCTGTTTTCTTCTTCTTCTGATGTCCATCCTCTTTGCCTTTCAGGATGGGGATTGACCATTTTAGTTAGGGTTCTCTCTCTTGCTTAGTTTCTTTAGATGCATAGATTTTAGTGGGTTTGTCCTATGTTGTATGTCTATATGAGTGAGTGTATACCGTGTGTCCTCATCAACATTCTTTTTCTTTTGTCTGTTTGATGACAACCATTTACAGTGATGTAATATTCCACAAAGCTTCTGATTTATATTTTATTGGTAATTAGTAACACTGAAAATGTTTCCATAGCTACTTGTCTATTTTCAAGACTTGTTTAGAAAGAGACTATTCCAATCCTGTATGCACTATTGAACAATTATTACTTTTTGCTATTGAGCTCTTTTAGTTCTTTATATATTCTGTGGAATGTATAGTTTGATTTTTTTCCCAATCCACAGGGCTTCACTTTTCTCTAGTTGTTTTTTTTTTTTTTATAGATGCTTTGTAAGAATTGTAGTAATAAAAGTTTAGACACACACTCATTTATTTTTCTCAGTGTTATTTTACATACTGATTTGGGAAGAATACTAACAATTTGGATAATATTAGATCATAGACAAACTATGATGTTCATGAATTTGAGATCAAGTATTGAATACTTCCTTTGGTCTATACTATGATGTAGTCAGTGACATTGAAGAAAACTGGAAAAATGTGTGTCTAGCAGCATATCACTGTTTCAGAAATAATTATATAAAATAGATATCATAGTTATTTCAAATATAAGATGTATAATCATTTTATAAACCATTAGCAATGAATAAAATAAGGAAATTTATAAATGAGATTTATCTAGCTGATAAGCAAATCACCAAAAACAAACTTTTCTTTTAATTTTCAGTCTGTTTTTCTTTGATTCTTTGGCTACTATCATTTTAGTTATTGCTTCATATACAGAAACAAAAATCTGCAGTGTACTACAAGGCAAAGAAAAAAACTAATAATTTCCTCCAAAAATGTTTAGTGTTTTGTTAAAATGACAAACGTGTGTATTTTTCCATGTTACATTTCTCAACATATTCTAAAAACCAAGACTATCTTAAGGGCTGAGTATATACAAAGTATGATGGAAACTGTTAGGATAAGTAGACAATGCCATGCAATAAAGGAGTTCACCCTATAATACATTTATGACACAAAAAACTTAGAACAACAGACATATCATACTTATGTCTTCTTGTGCATTCTCAGAGAACTTAGTATCATGTATTTGTAGGATAAAATTACATATGCAGACAACTAAGCCTAGATTTGAACTGTAGTGCATATACCAATACAATAGTTGATCAAATATCTCTGAGGTATGACATATTTGACTTTAGAGTGGGATTGCATTAGACCACAATTTTTAGTACATATTACCGTCTACATTTTTATGAGAAAATGAGTGTTATTTTTTATTAATTTTTATTTTTTTATATTAATCACAGGTGTTTACTTTGTATCCAAGCCATAGCCCCATCCCTCTTTTCCTTGAATCCCACCCTCCTTCCCTCATATCCTGCAAGCCCATTTCCAATCCATCTGACCCTACCTTATCAGGTATCTTCAGGACTGGCTGCCATGTCCTCCTCTGTGGCCTAGCAAGACTGCTCTTCCCTCAGGGAGGGGGGGTGGAGGTAAAGGAGTCAGTCATTGACTTCATGTTAGAAATAGTTCCTGTTCCCCTTACTAGGAAAAACCCACTTAGTTACTGAGCTACCATGGTCTATATCTGAGCAGGGATTCTAGGTTATATGCTTACATGGTCCTTGGTTGGAGAAACAGTCTCATAGAGGGGCTCCATGTCCTGAAATATTTTGTCCTTGTGGAGCTCCTGTCCTCTCTAGGTCATACTAACTCCCCCTTCTTTCATATGATTCCCTGCACTGTGCCAAAGGTTTGGTTATGAGTCTCCTCATCATCTGCTTTAATACAATGCTAAGTAGAGTCTTTCAGAGGCCCTCTGTGGTAGGCTCCTATCCTGTTACTTGTTTTCTCCTACTTCCCCGGTCCGTCCCATTTGTATTTCTAAGTGAGGATTGATCTAGAAAAGGATCTTCACCAACCTTGTATCTGACAGAGGGCTGATATCCAGAATATATAAAGAACTAAAGAAATTAAAAAGCAATAAATCAAGCAATCCAATTAAAAAATGGGGTACAGAGCTAAACAGAGAATTCTCTATAGAAGAATACAGAATGGCAGAGAAACACCTAAAGAGATGCTCAAGGTCCTTAGCCATCAGAGAGATGCAAATCAAAATGACGCTGAGATTTCACCCTACACCCATCAGAACGGTAAAGGTTAAAAACTCAAGTGACTACACATGCTGGAGAGGTTGTAGAGAACTGGGAAACCTCTTCCATTGCTGGTGGGAATGTCAACTTGTACAACCACTTTGGAAATCAACCTGGCGCTTTCTCAGACAATTAGAAATAGTGTTTCCTCAAGATCCGGCTATACCACTCCTAGGCATATATCCAAAAGAAGCTCAAGTACACAACAAGGACATTTTCTCAACCATGTTTGTAGCAGCTTTATTTGTTATAGCCAGAAACTGGAAAAAAAGCGGATGTCCATCAATGGAGGAATGGATAGAGAAATTGTGGTACTTTTACACAATGGAATACTACTTAGCAATTAAAAACAAGGAAATCATGAAATTTGCAAGCAAATGGTGAGCTCTAGAAAAGATTCAACAAAGTTCATGAGAAGGATCTACAATTAAGAATCATCATATATATGTTGAAAACTGACTGAATAAGACCTATTAAATGAATATAAACTTTTTCCTCTTATGTTTAATCTTTGAAAATGTCTTGAATACATCATAGGAAAAGAGAGCCTATTCAATAATTAGTGCTGCAAAAACTATATACCTCCCTGCAACAAAGGATATTTATTCCCTGTCTTATACACTATGCAAAACCTAACTCAAAATCTAGTGAAAACTTAGAGTAAGATTTGAAACTATAAACATTCTAGAACTAAACAGAAGGGAATTCCCAAGACTATTATTTCTATCATTAGTCTTAGCAATTTTTTAAAATAACTTTTGGTGTTTTCTTTAATAAAATGCTATTGATGATCTTATTTTAAAATTTTATTGATGTGTGTGTGTGTGTGTGTGTGTGTGTGTGTGTGTGTGTGGCACACGCGCGCCATGTGGGAGGAGTACCCAAAGAAAACAGAAGAGGATATTACAGATGGTTACAAACACCTGTATGTGTCCTTTTAATCACAGAACTTTGGAGACAGAGGCAGGCAGATCTCTGTTAGTTCAAGGCCATTCTGATTTACAGAGTAAGTTCTAGAACAGCCAGAGCTACAGAGTGAGACCTTGTCTTTAAAAACAAGAAAGAAGAGAAAAACTCATCTGATGTGGGTGAAGGGAATCAAATTTGAGTCCTCTGGTAGAGCAGCAATTGCTCTTAACTACTAAGAAATGTCTCCAGCTCTATCATTTCTGGTGTTTTAAGATGAATAAATTCAGATTTTTCACAATATGTATGCATCTGTTTCTGTGTAGGAGTATGTGTTTGTGAGTTCAAGTACAAGAAGAGGGCATTGGATGCCCTAGAGATGGAGTTACAAGTTATTGTTAGCCACAATAAATTACTTCTGCAAGCTGAATTAGGGTTCTCTGCAAGAGCAGCAAAAGCTCTTCACTGCTAACCCATCTCTCCAGCCCTTCTGTTTGTCACTTCGTGAAGAACCAGTCTGATAGTTATATAATCTCTCAGCTTCTATTTCTTTATGAATAGGTTCCTCTCTTTATCTCTTTATGAATAGGTTCCTCTCTTTATTCCATAGCTTTATTAGGTAAAGTATTCATAGATGGCTTTTATCAACATTAGAACAATGGAATTCTATATTCTAACCTATAAAGTTTCTGTGAAGATGTGGCCGTAAAGTAAACTGGGACATCCTTATGTGTAGTTTATTTTCTCTTGCTAATTGAACAGAGCTTAATTATATCTTCTCACAGATTTCAATGGTTCTAGATGTTGACTTTTAAACTTTTTTCCTTTAGTAAGATTTTTTTTTAATTCCTTTGTCACTCTAAAGTACCTCCTCAATTCAGGTGGCTTGCAATTTGTACATTCAAGGTGTACCGATGTTTCCATACGCTTTCTTCATTCCAGTGCATTCATACTGCTTGTCTAAATGTATTTTCCTACACATCGTAACTGAGCTTACAGATTCTTTCTGCATTTAGTTCACCTGTTTGTAATGCCTTGATGTGTATCTTTAAATTTTTGTATTATTTTCATCTCAAAGATTTGAAATTTTTCCATTACTTCCATTTCTCTTTTAATGTTCTTGGAGTACTGAATTGTGCTACTGTGTGTTCTTGAAGCTACTTGACTTTCATGATGACAGCCACTTTGCATTTTACATCTAAGAGTTCACACATGCTAATCACTCTATAGTAATTTTATGCCACATTAGTTGTTACCTTAGGTTAGGTACTAGTTAAGTTTTCTGTCAGCTTGAAACAAGACGGATTCATTTTAAAAGAAAGACCCTTATTTGAAATAATGTGTTAGCCAGGTTGGTTTCTAGGCAAGCCTGATCTGCCCTTTACTTATTTATTTATTTATTCATTCATTCATTTGTTTATTAAAATTTATTCACTTTGGGTTCCAACTGTAGCCCCCTCCCTTGTCTCCTCCCAGTCCCATCCACCTTCACTCTTCTCCCTCTACGCTCCTTCCCTAGCCCACTGATAGGGGAGGACCTCTCCCATTCTATCTGACCTTAGCTTATCAGATCACAACAGGGCTGGCTGAATCATCTTCTTCTGTGGCCTGGCAAGGTTGAACTCCACAGGGGGAGGTGATCAAAGAGCTGGCCACTGAGTTCATGTCAGAGACAGCCCCTGCTCCCTTTACTAGGGAACCCACTTGGAAACTGAGCAGCCAATGGGATTCATCTGAGCAGGGGGTCTAGGTACTCTCCATTGATGGTCCTTGGTTGGATTATCAGTCTCTGCAGATGGCCTTGGGCCTAGGTGTTTTAGCTCTATTGTTCTCTATGTGGAGGTCTTGTCTGCTCCAGAGCTTTCTATTGCTCCCTTCTTCCATAAGGTTTCTAGCACTCTACCCAAAATGTGGCTATGAGTCTCAGTATCTTCTTCGATACCCTGGTGGGTACAGGCATTTATAGGCCCTCTGTGGTAGGCTCCTGTCCTACTACCTGTCTTCTCTAACTTCAGATGTCTATCCTATTTGCCCTCCCGAATGAGGATTAAGCCTCTTTCCTAGGGATCTCTTTGATGTTTAGTTTCATTACGACTATAAATTTTAGAATGTTTATCCTATATTATATGGGTAATATCCACTTGTAAGTGAGTATACGCCATATGTTTCTTTCTCTTTCTGGATTATCTCAGTCAGGATGATCTTTTCTAGTTCCCACAATTTCCCTACATATTTCATGATTTCCTTCTTTTTAATTGTTGAGTAGTATTCCATTGTGTAATTGTACCCAATTTCTGTATCCACTCTTCCTTTAAGGAACATCTAGGTTATTTCCAGATTCTGGCTATTATGAATAAAGCTGCTATGAATATAGTTGAGCAAATGTCCTTGTTGTACAGTTTAGCAACTTTCAGATAAATGCCTAGGAGTGTTATATAGCTGGATCTTGAGGTAGTACTATTCCTAATTTTCTGAGAAAGTACCAGATTGATTTCTAAAGTGGTTGTACAGGGTTACATTCCCACCAAAAATGGAGGAGGGTTCCCCTTTCTCCACAACCTCTCCATGTCATAACTTTGAAATTGATCCAGAGACTCAAACTGTAATACTTGTATGTGTCAAGGGGCTTTGCCTGGCTAGTGCACACCATCACAGACTTAATATTGAGTTTCAAGTCAAAGTTCTAGAATATTTTTCCTTAGTCTCCCTCTATTGAAATCTGTCTTTCCTCAAACCACACTTCCTGCCTTTCTCAATGCATCTTTAATCTTTCTACAATAAAGAGAGAGAGAAAGAGATAAAGAACAAAAGAAGGAAAGAAGGAAGGAAGGAAGGAAGGAAGGAAGGAAGGAAGGAAGGAAGGAAGGAAGGA
>NW_026590515.1:128259-206398 GCF_907164565.1 Psammomys obesus
GGAAGGAAGGAAGGAAGGAAGGAAGGAAGGAAGGAAGGAAGGAAGGAGAGAAAGAAGGAAAGAAAGAATCTGTGGTCTAACCCTTGACTTTTTAGCTTTGGTGAAGGTAGATTTGGGAATAAAAAGTGTTCTAATTGGCATCTGTATGCTTTGATCCCAATCCTCTTACAATGTTTTAAATACATTTCTAATAATGTGTTATTGATATTTTCCAACATTTTAATTTCTCCCAAAATTATGTGCAATTTCTGTAACAGTGTATCTGGACCCTTATAGGTTGTTAACGGTTTCAAACATTACCTTTCTTTAGAATTTAGTAAGTTTTAAAATTTTATTCTTCTCTTATATATTACATCTGACTAGTTTCCCCTCCCTTCTCTCCTCCCAGTCCCAACTACCCTCTCTACAGACCTACTCCTCCTCTATTTCCCTTCAAAAAGAAGCAAGCATCCCAGGGCTATCAAGCAAACACAATGGTGTTTACAGTAAGACTAGGGACAAGGGACCCCACTAGGAGGAAAAGAATACCAAGTGCAGGCAAAATAGTCAGAGATAGCACTTACTCCCACTGTTAGGAGTCCCACAAGAACACCAAGATAAACAACCATAACATATATGCAATGGGTCTAGCTGAGACCCCTACTGGCTTTGTGATTGCTGCTTCATCTTTGTGAATGCTGCTTCAGTTTCTGTGAGCCCCCACAAGCCCTACTTGGTTGATTCTCTGAGCTCTGGTATCATGGTTAGACTTAAATCATTTAATTGACAATAACACTCTGTGCAGGTATTGAAGTACTTAGTAAGTTCAAAATAATCGTGACAAATAGAAAATATACACAGGCTTATTCATTTTTGTTGTTAAAAAATGTAAATCCTTAATTCAAATATTTCAGTTTATATGCATGGTAACTTTGTTCATAAAATACTACTTTCTTTTTTTCCCTCATTTTTGAGTATTTTACTAGACCTCATCAAATTAGGACACTAAAACACTATAATATTGAAAAACAATAAGTGATTTTAATCTGTGATATGTGTAAACTATGTATACATACACGTAAAACAACTCAATAAAAATAAAGTGGGCAAAAGAATAAAAATCTCAGCATAGAATGTGAACCAACATGCACAGACACTGATTAACAGTAGTCATTAGTAAATGAAAATTAAAACCACAAGAAATGGCAAGTATACGTGCATTACCCCCTGCTCAGATGTAATAAAAAAGCAGTTCAGTCTCCATGTGGACACCCAGTAAGAGGAGCAGGGGCTGCCTCTGACATGAACTGCTCGTTGATCACCTCCCATCTGCCGGGGGCAGGATGACTTTGCAAGGCCACTAAGGAAGAGGATATAAGCAGATCTGATGACATTTAGCCTAGGTTCAGATGATAGGGGAGAAAGGACTGCAGGTCTGTGGACTATGGGAGGGGGGATATAGAAAGGGAGGGTAGGACTGGGAGGAAACAAAGGATAGGGCTACGATTGGGATATAAAGTGAATAAATTATAAAAAAATAAATTTATATATAAAAATACAATTACATTTAAAAATAGAATTTATAAGATTAAATTCCTGAGTAGGGACATAGTTTAGTGATAGGGCCTGGGACCTTTAGTGCCTATGAAGGGACACAGACAAGGGAATTGTTATATCTTATTGGTTGCTAGCTTAGCTAGATGTTCAGTGAGAGACCTAGTATCAAGGGAAAATGGTGGAGAGCAATAGATCAAGACACCAAGTGTTTTCCTGTGGCCTCTCTATGTACACAAACCTGTGTTTGTTCACCCACATGTACATTTACATAATAATACACACACACACACACAAACATAAACCACAAATTGCATGATGGATGAAGTTGCTAAGCTACAGTCTGGAAAGGTATGCACAACAGAATGTTAGAAAATTTATCAGCATATTTAATGCACTAATTAAATGAGAGCAATATGTCCTCAGTAAAAGACACTAGTATAGCATTGAATGAAATAAAAAAATTGTGAAATTCTAGAAAAAGTTAAACCTGTGAAGTTATATATCAGTTACATATAATGTATATATAGTATGAAATCTTAACAATTCAAAAGCATTTACCTTTAAGGTAGAAATTAAAGTACTTTTCTTAAGACATTTTAATAAAGGCTCTCAATAGTACAATAAAACAAGGAAAATTAAGCTGGGTAGGTATAGAAAGAATAAAAAATAAAATACTTATTACATGCAAATACCATGATAATTTAAAAGTGATTCAAAATAACAAGTAAAATTCAGAATTAGAAAAACAGAATAGTATACTAGAAATTCTTTTATACTTTGTGCTATTACTGCATAGCACATGTGGAGTTAAAATGTAGACACATGAATTCTTTTTATACGGTTGATTGTTCATGGTAGTTATGAAATAATAGCTTAAAGATATTATAGAAACATGTTTTCTTTCTTTTTTTGTTTTGAAATCAGGTCTCTCTATGTATCCCTATTTGTCTTGGAATTTGCTATGCAAGCCCCAAACTCACACAGATCTATCTGCCATATGGGAACTTGTAACCATAGTTTTGATAAGTATGTGGGAAAATAAACAAACTAGTATGCTGAAAACTTATGAATACAGCAGAATAAACATTGCATATAATAGTTCTTCATAGTTCTATACTATAGTGGGACCTGTAATGGAGAATAAAACTTCATGTTAACATGGAGTATTTTAATTTACTATGTACATATTCTTAACAATGAATAATCTTGAGGTATAATGGAGCTCAAAATAAACAAGTTGAGGAAAAGTAATTAAAAATGTAAGTTACTGGGCAAATCATTTTCTTGGAATGTATTCTGCTCAGTGGAAAAGCATAGGTTACCACTAGGGTTTACAGCTGTGTTGTGCTGGGCAATATAACCAGGCAGAATGGTACAACAGATATAGAGGGAAGAGTAATCAGTCAAATGGTATTATTCTATATATCCCATCTGGCCTTTTAGTACCATTGAATCTATAATAGTATTTAAATGAGTGATTTCCATGTATTTGGTATTAATTTTACTTTGAGCCTAAATCATAATTATCTGTTTACAGGTTTTCTTTATTCTACAAGCTATAATTTAGTAAAAGAAAAAATGATTTCCCTAATATTCCTGCATTTATAGTGGTCTTATCACTTCTGGTCAAAATGACTTCTGCTATATCTTCAGATTTTTAGCTTCTCTGTATCTTCCTATATGAATTTTTTGGAGAACAAGAGAAGAAATTAATATTTGCAGCTCAATATCCTTGATGTTTTCATAGGATAGGGGGAAAAAGGCATAAGAGTATATTTGAACCACTCCAGAGGAAAGTACATTTTATAAAAAGAGCCTATAATGAAGCTTAATGATACCAGCACTGATAATGGAAAGTTTCACTAACATTACACATGAGGTGGCAATTCCTTTGTCAGAAGGCTTTCTACCTGAATGACTCCGCCTTTTGCTTGTGAGAGAAGGCCTCCCTTAACTAGGAACTCATGTTTATTACCTAACATATACTTGGAGACAGACCAAGCCTGATCTTGGTGTGGAGGGGTTGGTTTTGTTTTTGTTTTGTTTTGTTTTGTTTTTGTTTTTAATGGAATGTATCAACTTATTCGTTCTTTTGTTGTTCTTAGGTATTACTGTCAGGATTTGGAATATCCTTAAACTATTCAAAATTTCTTATATTCAAAGGAGCATGTGATTTTGGACAGAACATCCGATCTAATTTCAAATTTTCCATGGTTGCTGAAAATTTCTCTGTGCAAAAGGGTGGTAGCAAAGTTCCTGAAAGTATCATTTTGAATGTCACAGAGAGAATCAGTAAGGTTTGCAGAAAAAAAAATCTCCTTTGCCTGATATAAGCAAGTAGAGAGGTTCTATAAATTCTCTGTATCCAGCCTGATGCCTTTGCAGGCAATTAATTATAAATGAATAGACTGAGGGAGTGGAAAAGATTAACATAATCCCTCCATTATTTGAAAAATAAAAATTAATGAGAATTTGTAACAATTTGTTAGTCATTAACCAGATCTTTTGAAAAATTATGAAAAATGAGGTGATAGAAAGTCTTCACAGTGACAATCCATTTATATTTATGTTTAAAAAATCTTACAAAGATATTACATGTATACAGAAAGTATATATTTTAAAGAAATACATTGATGAATTTTATAATGACGTATCTATTACAATTTCAAAGATCAAAAGAATTTTACCAGTAGAATTTTACTAGTTCTTTGACACTGTCCTCAAGCCCACTATCATCCACATTTTAACATCTTTATTGTGACATTTACCTGGAGCTTCAAATGCACTGAGTTATACAATGTGTAGTGTCAGTGTGGCTTCTTTCTTTAAATACTCTGTTGAGATTTTTCTGTATTTCCTTGTACTGCTTTTGATTTCAAATCTATTTTAATCTGATACTGATGTGGTCAAAACTGCTTTCATTTATATATTATTTGGGGAGTCCCGGTAACAATAACAAGTTAAGTGTTTCTTTCTTTATCCGTCAATTCTTTAATTGGAGACTTTAGTCCATTATTGAGAGATGGGTTTTTATCACAGCTACATGTAACTGATTTCTAATTCTGCCACATTCCTTCACCACCCTTTAAAATATTCCTTCATTGTCTACTGGATTAATCTAGAAGTGTATTTTGACTCTATGCTTATTGTTTTGGCTAAGGGAGTTTAGATTATTAATATGTGTTGTTATGATAATTCAAAAAATTTTTTTGATTACTAGTTATTTTGAAATAAAAGAAACTTACCATAATCAAAGTAACAAAAGAGCCAGATAAAATACATGAAAGTATATTTCTATACTCCATTTCTAACTTTTGAATTTTTGATTCATTTTACTATATTACAATATTGCCTGTTATCTTAAAGATTGGTATAGTTAGTGTTTTGTCTTCATTCTTCATATTAAATATATGAATGACATATACAATGCTTATAATTTTATGTTATTCTAAAGTTGTATGCACATAAACCAGTTAATTTTATACCTTCCTATATTTTATTTTTACTAATCAGGACCATTTTCTTTTACTTACAATCTTCTTAACATTTCATGCAGATTATGCCTGGTGGAGATAGGATCTTTCCTTATAACAGCTAACACTTTCACATTTTTTATTTTGTGCCTCTGCTGGAGTGTGCATGTAGAAGTCACGGCACAAACTTAAGGAGTCAGTTTTCTCCTTCCACCATGTGGGCTTTTGAGATTTAACTCAGGTTGTCAGGCTTGGTGAATGTTGACAGATGGATAATTTATTGCAGCTGCTAATCTTGCTTTCTTTGAGTCGTTCTTTGCAAAAATTTATTTTTCCTGAGTCTACAGTTATTTCGACTTGTATCAGCACTGGATAGTGATCATGTATGTTCACATTTTTCAAATGTTTGCTGTTGGTACATTGTTAAAAAGAACTAAGATAATACCTAGAAAGAGTAAAATGCCCTGGCAGTCTTTCTTCTGGGATTAGGGTAGGTCCCATGCATCATTAAAAATTATTAGCACCAAAGAATTCTATCAGATATGTGCATATATGTTGATGTATTAAGTTCTGACTCATTTCACACCTTAAACCTACACACAATCCAGTAAGGAGCACACTAGTGTGTTACCTATTGTTGAAATTAACTTATGATCCAAAACCAGCAGAAACCAGACAATGAAGACATTAACTAACTGGAATAGAATTCTAATGAAATAGGATCGTGTGTATTTCACTTCCTCTGAAATTGTCTGAGTGGCACCTTATCCAGGTAACCCTATGAACAGGAGTTCAGTGTTAGGTTTTATCATCTCAGGACTAAACTCTGGTCAATGTTTTATGCTTACTACATACACTATCCAATCCAAATTGAATGTGGTCTTAAACTACACTATTCTACCAAAATTGAAGAATGGTGATAGAGACACTCCCTTGGTTACCAAGGATGACATTAAGCTGGATTACATATCAGTCTCATAGCTATATGGGCCTATATACTCAAATGAGGAGTCAGTTATTCCTTATACCTTGTACAATCCTGAACTTAATGCTGAATGAAACTGGAAACTTCCCAAGAGAACTCAGAGCTCTTCTTTCAAAGTTACTTTATAGTCTCTATCTATAAGCTCTGGTATTAATTACTGAAACTTTAGAAACTACGGAAATGTTGGGTCACACTTCAACAATAGGCCTAGCACTTAATTTAAAGCCAAAGTTGTGTCTCTTTCCACCCTACCTCCGCATATTACTCCCAGTGTTACAGAAGCAGCTTAAAGAGAGCTGTCTGGCTGATCACTGTCCTTAGCTACTGAACTACATGGAAAAGGGAGCAATCGATGAGACCTGCCCAACAGTAACAAGTTTTACTCTGGTAGGCCTGGGTTCAATTTTTTCTCCTTTCCATACTGGAAAGACTAATAGTACAGGGAAAGATTTATCCTGTTTACTGAAATCAGGCCCTTTAAATTATTTCTTATCTCTTGGGCTGGTGATTCAGTGGATGTGCTATTCAAGGAGGCATGCCTGTGGAAAGAGATGTACAGTCTTTTACTCAGCTGCCTTCGTGATTTGCCCCATACATGTATCATATTTGAGGATTACAAAATTGAAATAACTTTTTTTGTGTCAGATGACATCCATATCTTTAGACTGAGAAGATAAAAGCAAAAAAGATTTCCAAATCAGTTATAACAATAAAACTGTCACCTATAGGAAAGGAGGAGCATCATTTTTATATCTTAAACAATACCTGAAACTTACAGGCAGTTAAATTATAAGTATTCTGATATTAAAGTGGTCTGTAACACCTTTTGTTCTTTAATTCTCATATAAATCAGTCTTTAAAGTTGTAAAGATAGGTTAATCCTTATGTGAACTAAAGACAATAAATTTAATCATATGAAGTCAAATTTGAGCAATCACTAGAAACACTAAATATTCTTTTTCTCTAAAGAGGCATTCATTTTAGTAGAAATATTTATATAATCTAACAACTTAATCTATGTAAAAGATATTTTAAGATCTTCATCATCCATCATTTAGGAACCAAATGAAACATTTCTACATTTCCTTTCCATTGAACTGGTTATACCATAAAATATAATCAAAGCAGTTAAAGAAACATTAAAATTAATAGTGCATGCCTGGTCTGATAACAAACTTTTGTTGAAGTGAATATTTTTACATGGTTATTAATTGTTACAGTCTAGACTGCTATTAATATGGATTAATATGTGTTGTTCTCAGATGAAATAAATTTTAGATGTTGGAAAATGGAAAGATCTCCCATGCTCATGGGTCTGTTGAATTAATATAATAAAAAGGCTACCCTACCAAATTCAAACTACAGATTCAATGCAGTCCCCATCAAAATTCCAACACAGTTCTTCAAGATCTGGAACGGGCAATCTTCAAATTCATATGGAAATACAAAACACGGTGGATATAGAAAACAATCCTGAATAATAAAAGAACTACGGGAGATATCACTATTCTTGATTTTAATTTGTACTACAGAGCTTTAGTAACAAAAAAAGAGCATGGAATTGACACGGAGAGAGACACACTTATCAATGGGATCAAGTTGAAGAGCTAAGCAAAAATCCATGCAACCATAGACACTTACTTTTTGATAAAGATGCCAAACATAAACACTGGGAAACAGATAGCATCTTGAAAAAATGGTGCTGGCTAATCTAGATAGCTGCATGTATAAGAATCCAAATAGATCCTCACCTATCTCCTGCACAAAACCCAATTCCAAATGGATCAAAGACCTTAAAATAAGTCCAGATACACTAACACTGATAGAAGAGGAAATGGAAAATAGCATTGAATGAACTGGCACAGGAGACAGCTTTCCTGAACAGAATTACAGTAAAACAGGCACTTAGATCAACAATTAATGAATGGGACCTAATGAAACTGTAAGGCAAAGGACACCATCTTTTGGAAAAACAGAAATAGGAAAGGATTACCAACTCTACATCCAGTTCAGGACTACTATCCAAAATATATAAAGAACTCAAAAAACTCAACAACAAGAAAAGAAATTACCCAATTGAAAATGGGGTACAGATACAAAAAAAAAAAAAAAAAGAATTCTCAATAGAGGAATATCGAATGGCAGAGAAACACTTAAAGAAATGCTCAATGTCCTTAGTCAACAGAGGATGCAAATCAAAATGACACTGAGTTTCACCTCACACCTGTCAATATGGCTAAGATCAAAAACTCAAGTGACAACACATGCCGGAGAGGATGTGGAGAAAGGGGAACCCTCCTCCATTGTTGGTGAGAATATAAAATTTTACAACCAATTTGGAAACCAATCTGGCACTTTCAAAGAAAATTAGGAATAGTGCTTCCTCAAGATCCAGCTATATCACTCCTAGGCATATATCCAAAATATGTGCAAGTACACAACAAGGATATTTGCTCAGCCATGCTAATAGCAGCTCTGTTCATAATAGCTAGAAGCTGGAAAGAACCCAGATGTACATCAACTGAGGAATGGATATAGAAATTGCGGTACATTTACACAATTAATATTACTCAGTTATTAAAAACAAGGAAATCGTGAAATTTGAAGGTAAATGGTGGAAACTAGAAAAGAACATCTTGAGTGAGGTAACCCAGTTGCAGAAAGACACATGGTAAATAATCATTCATAAGTGGTTATTAGACATATAATATAGGATGAACATACTAAAAGCTATACTCCTCAAGAAACTAAACAACAAGGAAGACCCTAGGAAAGATATTCAATCCTCATTCAGAAGGCCAAATGCGATAGACACTGTAAGCAAGAGAACACAGGAAACAGGACAGGAGCCTAACACAGAGGGCCTCTGGAAGACTCTAATGATCTAGGTATCAAAGCAGATGCTAAGACTCATAGCCAAACTTTGGGCAGATTGCATGGACTTTTATGAAAGAAGGTGGAGATAGAAAGAACTGAAGAAGACAGGAGCTCCAAAAGGAGATCAACAGAGCATAAAAAAAAATTGGGTCTTTGATGCCCTGCAGAGACTGATGGAACAGGAATGGAGAGGACCTAAAGCCCCTGTTCAGTTATAGCCCATGGATTCATTCTCCAAGTAGATTCCCTAGTAAGGGGATCAGGGGCTGTCTCTGGCATGGACTCAGTGGCAGGCTGTCTGATCACCTCCCCGTGGGGACTGCAGCCTTGCCAAGCTACAAAGGAAGACAATGCAGCCAGTTGTGATGAAGCTAGTGCCAGATAGAAGGGGAGGAGGTCATCCCCTATCAATGAATTAGGGGAAAGACATAAGAAGAAAAGAGGTAGAGAGGGTGGGATTGGAAGAAGATGAAGGAGGGGGGCCACAGCCAGGATACAAAATGAGTAAATTATAATAAATAGTAAATAAAATTTTAAATAAAAAAGAAAATATCTGAAATCCTTCTTTTCACTTTTCATCTATGTAATAAAATGGTTTCTTTACCAAAAAAAAAAAAAAAACAATTAAAAATGGCATACAGATATAAAAAGAGAATTCTCAAAAGAGGTAACTCAAATGGCTGAGAAACAAAGATACCCTTAGCCATCAGAGAAATGCAAATCAAAACTTTAAGATTTCGAGGGAAGCCAAGATGGTGGCACCTGGAGAGCACTGTGTCTGAGAAGCAGGACAGCACTCTCCATGCTGCGACCAGGAGACTGAACTCTGGGCCCTAAAACTACAGAGATCCTATTTCCCAGGTGAGGGGAGGCTCCCAAGGCGTGGGAATCAGTCGAGTCCACTCTCAGCTGCCCAGCCAGAACCCTGAAGAAATCCCGGGTAACGCGGGCTTTGGGTCTCTGGGCTGGAGCCACAAGCCTGCATGTCCCGATCACTTTCCCAGGCTAATCGGTGGGCACAAGGGTGCCTGAGACTGAGAGTCCCAGTCGCAAGAAAACCCCACAAGGAAGCAAAGTTGCAAGTCTGATCACGGGTCACCAAGTCTTTCCCTGGAAGGTCTCACAGACCACGGGTACTGCCAACATCACAACTGAGCTCCCGCCCCGCAGAGAGTTGCGCACCCAGCTCACCAGTACAGACAAGCTGTGCGCCCCAGTGCAAAAGAAACTGAGAATCCCTGTCTGGAGAGGGCCCCACAGGGAAGGAAGAAACCGGGCTGCTTGGGTCATCTGAGCAGCTGCATGACCAGCTCACCAGTACAGACGAGCTGCGCGCCCCAGTGCAACAGAGACTGGGAACCCCTGTCCAGAGAGGGCCCCACAGGGAAGGAAGAAAACGTGCTGCTGGGGTCACCTAGGCTTTGCCTGGGGAAAGTCTAGCAGACCGCAGATCGCAAACAGGTGAGTACGCCCAGGCATCACAGATCCGGGCCCAAGCAGGGAGCACAGAGTTATTGGGAACCCAGCTCCCGCAGACCAGCAGGCGGGCGCACGCTCCGCCAGCCCAGAGGCCTGCTTTGTACAAACTACTCCTTACAGACATAACTGTGTGCCCCAAGACACCAGAGTCTTAGAGTCACTGTCTGGAGAAACACTCACAAGGAACAAGGAACGAAGAAAAGGGGACAAACTTAGGCAACCCAGTATATCCCCGGAAAAGGTCCCACAGACTGACACAACCCAGGGAACTGCTGTGCCCCAGATAGCCTGCTGTTACCAGGAGAGCAGTACTCACCCGTCACAGATTACCTCTTGGGTTCTGGGGCACAGAGCCCTAACCTCAGACCTACAAAAGCCAGGGATCCCTGAGATCAACGCCCAGATAACTGCTCCAAGGACAACCAGTTATCCCTAACAAAACTGACCAAAACACAGGACACACAGGTTACAGCAGCTGATCACTAAATTTACAGCAAGAAACCCAGAATGAGGACAGCTGTCTCGAGGACTTCTCCCGGTGAGAGGAGAGCCCTCTTGACTAAACAGGACCACAGCTACCACCCAGGTCTCTATGCCCGAGGTGAGCTGCAGCAACTCCTGAAAAATACTGGCCATCCAGTGACTATACCCAAAAACCTGAGAAGGCTTCCTTCAGAAAAAAAAAAAAAACCATCTTCCTGCCAAGGGGATGCTCTCCACTACAAGAGTCCAGGAACAACCAGAAACTAACTTCAAACAACTAAGATAGCCCAATGGGTAGAGGACAGAGTAAAATTTCAAACAACAAAAGCCAGAGCAATGTAACATCTCCAGAACCCAGTTATCCAGGGGCAAATAGCCCTAGACACCCAAGCATAATTGAAATTCAAGGAGATGACCTAACATCTATGCTCATGAAGACAATAACAGAGGAAACAAATAAAATACGAAAAGAAATAGAGGAAGCTACAGCCAAACAGTTTGTGGCCTTTAGAGAGGAAATGCTGAAATCACTGAATGAAATAAAAGAAACAGTGGATTGTTCAAACAAACAGCTGAAAGAATTGACGGAAAAACATGAAAATACAGTAAGACAGGTGAAGGAAACCAACAAAATAGCTCAAGACCTGACGACAGAATTGGAAAAATTTAAAAAAAAAAAAATGGAAGAAATTGTGGAGAGAAAGAACTTAGGGAAGAAAGCAGGAACTACAGGGGTTAGCATAACCAATAGGCTACAAGAAATGGAAGAAAGAATCTCAGGTGTGGAAGATACAATGGAAGAAAGAAATGTATCTGTCAAAGAAAATGTTAAATCTAAAAAATTCCTGACACAGACCGTCTAAGAAATTCAAGACAACATAAAAAGATAAAACCTAAGAATAATAGGAATAGAGGAAAAAGAAGATTCCCTGCACCAAGGCCCAGAAAATATTTTCAACAAAATCATTGAAGAAAATTACACCAACTTAAAGGAGAGGCCAATAAGAATACAAGAGGTCTATAGAACACCCAATAAATTAGAGCAGAAAAGAAAATCCTCCCGCAACATAATAATCAAAACCGTAAGTATAAAGAACAAAGAAAAAATACTAAAAGCTGCAAGAGAAAAGGGCCAAGTAACATATAATGGCAAATCCATTAGAATTACACCTGACTTTTCAACAGAGACTATGAAAGCCAGAAGGACCTGGATGGATATCATGCAGACCCTAATAGAACACAAATGTCAGCCCAAGCTACTACACCCAGCAAAACTCTCAGTCCTCATAGACGGAAAAAATCAAGATATTCAATGATAAAAACAAATTTCAACAATACCTACAAACAAATCCAGCATTACAGAAGACACTAGAAGGGAAAATACAACCCAAGAAACCTAGCTACATTCAAGAAAACACAGGAAATAAATAACCCCACTATAGTAAAACAAAAAGCAACCAAGCAAACAATTTTATGACCACAGCCAACATCAAATTAAAAGGATCTAACAGCCACTGGTCATTAATCTCTCTCAATATTTTTTTTAATCTTTTATTTATTTTTTATTAATTACACTTTATTCATTTTGTATCCCCCCATAAGCTCCTCCCTCCTCCCCTGCCGATCCCACCCTCCATCCCCTTTCTGCATGCATGCCACTCCCCAAGTCCACTGATAGGGGAGGTCCTCCTCTCCTTCTTTCTGATCTTAGTCTATCAGTTCTCATCAAAAGTGGCTGCATTGTCCTCTACTGTGGCCTGGTAAGGCTGCTCCCCCCTCAGGGAGAAGTGATCAAAGAGCAGGCCAATCAGATTATGTCAGAGGCAGTCCCTCTTCCCATTACTATGTAACCCACTTGGACACTGAACTGCCATGGGCTACACCTGTGCAGGGGTTCCAGGTCATCTCCACAAATAGTCCTTGGTTGGAGTATGAGTCTCTGGGAAGTTCCCTGTGTTCAAATTATCTTGTTCTGTTGCTCTGCTTGTGGAGTTCCCATTCCCTCCAGCTCTTACTATTTCCCACTTCTTACATAAAATTCCATTCACTCTGCCCATCAGTTGTCCATCAGGCTCAGCATCTGCTTTGACAGTCTATACTGCAGAAGCTTTCAGAGGCCCTCTGTGGCAGGTTTCAAGGTTGTTTCCTGTTTTCTTCTGGCTTTCAGAGGCCCTCTGTAGCGGGTTCCAAGGTTGTTTCCTGTTTTCGTTTTCTTCTGATGTCCATCCTCTTTGCCTTTCAGGATGGAGATTGCCTAGGCATATACCCAAAAGAGGCGCAAGTACACAACAAGGACATTTGTTCAACCATGTTTGTAGCAGCTTTATTTGTAATAGCCAGAAGCTGGAAACAACCCAGATGCCCCTCAACTGAAGAATGGATGCAGAAACTGTGGTACATCTATACAATGGAGTATTACTCAGCAATGAAAAATAAGGAAATCATGAAATTTGCAGGTAAATGGTGGGCAGTTCAGTGTCCAAGTGGGTTACATAGTAATGGGAAGAGGGACTGCCTCTGACATAATCTGATTGGCCTGCTCTTTGGTCACCTCCCCCTGAGGGGGGAGTAGCCTTACCAGGCCACAGAAGAGGACAATGCAGCCACTTTTGATGAGAACTGATAGACTAAGATCAGAAAGAAGGAGAGGAGACTCTCCCTTATCAGTGGACTTGGGGAGTGGCATGCATTCAGAAAGGGGAGGGAGGGTAGGATCGAGAGGGGAGGAGGGGGGGCTTATGGGAGGATACAAAATGAATAAACTGTAATTAATAAAAAAAAATTAAAAAAAAACAAATCCAGTATTCCAATTAAAATGTGGTACAGGGCTAAACAGAGAATTATCTATAAAGGAATATTGAATGGCAGAGAAACTCTGAAAGAAATGTTCAATGTCCAATTCATCACAGAAATGCAAATTAAACCAATCCTGAGATTTCACCTTACACTCAGCAGAATGGCTAAAATCAAAAACTCAAATGACAATACATGCTGGATATGATGTGGAGAAAGGGGAACCCTCCTCCACTGCTGGTGGGAATGTAAACTTGAACAACCACTTTGGAAATCAATCTGGTGCTTTCTCAGACAATTAGGAATAGTGTTTCCTCAAGATCCAGCTATACCACTCCTGGGCATATATCCAAAATACATTCAAGTATACAACAATGACATCTTTCAACCATATTCATTGCAGCTTTATTTGGAATAGCCAGAAGCTGGAAACAACCCAGATTCCCCTCAGTTGAGGAATGGATACAGAAATCGTGGTACAATTATACAATGGAATACTACTCAGCAATTTCAATAAAGGAAATCATGAAATTTGCAGGCAAATGGTGGGATCTAGAAAAAAAAATCATTCTGACTCAGGTATCCCAGAAGCAGAAAGACACACATGGTATATACTCACTTTTAAGTGGGTATTAGGCATATAATATAGGATAAACATACTGAAATCTGCACACGTAAAGAAGCTAAGCAAAAGGAGGACCCTGGGTAAGATGATCAATCTTCATTCAGAAAGGCAAACAAGACAGACATGGGAAGATGGAGGAAACAGGAAACAGGACAGGAGCCTACCACAGAGGGCCTCTGAAAGAATCTACCCAGTAGGGTATCAAAGCAGATGCAGAGACTGATAACCAAACTTTGGGCAGAGTACAGTGAATCATATGAAAGAAAAGGGAGATAGAAAGACCTGGAGGGATCAGGAGCTCCATAAGTAGAGCAACAGTACCAAAATATTTGAGCACAGGGGTCTTTTCTGAGACTGATGCTCCAACCAAGGACCATTCATGGATATAACCTAGAACAGCTGCTCAGATATAGCCCATGGCAGCTCAGTATACAAGTGGGTTCTCTAATAAGGGAAACATAAGACTGCTCTGACATGAACTCAGTGGCTGGCTCTTTGACTGCCTCCCCCTGAGGCAGGTGCAGCCTTACCATGCCACAGAGGAAGACAATGCAGCCAGTACTGATGAGACCTGATAGGCTAGAATCCAATGGAAGGGGAGGAGAATCTCCCTTATCAGTGGACTTGGAGAGAGGCATGGGAGTAGATGAGTGAAGGAGGGTAGGACTGGGATGGAATAAGGGAGGGGGCTACAGCTGGGATACAAATTGAATAAACTGTAATTAATATATAAAAAATTACGTTTTTGCTGAGTTTCTATGCAGGTTTTTATCTTACATCTAAAGTCTTTATTTACATAAATTGAAAGTTTTCATAAGCATGATTATTAATTATTAGATAATTATATTCTGTTTCATGTGTATTTGCCAGCTTGTCTCTACTGACATAGCAATACATTTTTTATTTCTAATTATGCTACCAACATAAAAATCTGAAAGCACAGAGAACAGATGTGTATTCCACGGGATATAAAGATTTAATCTATCCTCTATTGCACCCACTTAGTTTCGGGCAGGGAGAGAACACTTGCTAATGAGTCAGATGATTACCAGCATTGAGTTTATTTAGAAAAATTCCATGTATGAGGGTGGACTGGTAGTGAGTACTCTCAGAAATGGAAATGTGAATGTCACCCTTTCAACATTATTAAAATTAAAACATGCGGACAGCACTTTGCTTAAATGAAGTTTATCAGTTGTTACTGTTATATAAGCTACAGCTTCAATCTAGATGCTCCCTAACAGGCATCTATAGGTGTTGTCAAGCTTCCCACATAGCAGAAGCAAACAGTATAAAAAGCTGAAAGGGAAATAATGTCATGTACTTGGAAAACTTATGACAAGAATTCTACTGCCATCAAGAGCATCTTTGCTTCATAGCAATTTAAATGTATCTCCAAATCAACTTAAGAAACACTAAAGCTTTGCTGGAAAAATAGCCATACAAGCTTCCCCAAAGCACTCTCTCTGCACTGAACAGCAATTTATTTCAGAATAACAATCTAATTTTTGACATAAACTGAGCAATCCACTAAAACAATTGATGTTGCTAAACATTAATTTGTGATGACTGTTACAGAAATACATCTGCCACTAAAAAAAGCAAGCTTTTCTTCTTCCAATTATAACATTTGAGTGGTGGTTTTATTTTTAGTGAAAAAAAAAACACTATATATTTATTATAAATTAATAAGTCTATCTGCAAATGTTATATAAGACTTTTCCTTATGTGAAATTTCTAAATCTGACTCCATCTCTGTATGCTACTTTAATTTCTGTCATTTCTCCAATATTCATCTTAATATCTTTGCAAGAAACTTGGTGACTTCCAAAAGAATAAGGATACTTGAAAACCTGAAAGAGATTCAAATTTCTACTTCCTTTGGTATTTAACTAAAAACAATCTTTGGTAATACTCACTGTTGGGCAGCTACAGGGGAAAAAAATCATTAACCTTCCCTGAATGAATGTAACATATCCCTCAATAAAACCTTTGCTCTTTAAGACTGTAAAATCATAAAGCTAGAGTGCAATTGCTCCTTTTTTTTTCTTACTTGCAGGTGATTCTGAGCAATATTTACAGATGCTAACATTTGTCTGTGGATACAGATAAAGATTTTAGAGGTTAATTATTCTGGTTCTCTCACAATGGTGCAACTGGTTAAATCAAATAAGGAACAAAAGTGTTGTTTACTGCAATTTTATTGGGAAAATGTAAGCTCTGTACTTCAGTAATAAGAGAATAGATTTCACAAGTTCAGAGGCCTTGCTTCTAATCCTGTCTTTAGAGCCCTTTGAGCCAATGTTCTTTTATCTTCATAACAGTGACATTCCTTCTATTTCATGATTGTTGAGAGAGATATTTGTCTATAGCATATTTGCTACAACATGAGGAAAACTTATTCACGGCCAATCTGGTGCTAACCTCACAAATTATTTAATCAATAAGGTAATCATAACACATGGATTAAAGGCAAAAATCCAGTTTCAGGTAATACCCAGCACACAGGAAATTATTTTTATAAGCATTGAATCCATGTTACAGGTTCTCTGTCTTCAAAATGTACCATATGACTTCCACACCACTTAAAGGCAACATGCTCTTATTACAAGCAAAGCAAATATTTTCAAATAATTGAAAATAAAATTTGCGTGGCATTAAGAAATATCACCTAGGCAACAATCTGAAACTGAAGTCATGAAACAAAAATACAAAATGAAAATCATGAGAGAAATGCAAGAGCAATAATTTTAACATTGTGCCTTTATTATTTTTTCAAGAGGATTTTGAGGAAGCAATGCAAGTTAACAGTGTATACTAGGCATCTGAAGCTTATGAAATGAATTTTCAGTCATACAAACCAGGAGATTAAATGCATTTAGAAGCTAGTGAAAGCCATTTATATGGGTGGGGTTACTCTGGTAGTATACAATGGATGAGAAGAGACAATGAAAAAAGTTAGGATCATACCTCAACAACTGTGATTATAAACAAACATATAGATATAAAGAAATGTATGGGTACTTTTATTTAAAACTTAGGAAATATAATTTTAATGGGCTATAATAAAAAGGCAACAATTGGGCTTGATTTGTTGGTTATTTTCTTTATAAAAGTGAGAATGGTTGCTGTTTTTTTTTTTCTTAAAAAGAATAAATTACAGAGTAACTGTGGGAGAAGTAACTATAACATATTTTATGACAGTTCTTAATTGGGGAGAAGTTGCAAACTAATTACTCAGGAACACTGGCTGTAAATATATTTCCTGACTATGTCTTAATCCTAGAAAGAATTTGGTATAGAAAAAGAAAAGATAATCAAATACAAGGGAGAAGACAGGCAATATCAAAAGAAAGTGAAACTTACTCATAAGGAACAGACTAAACTCAAAAATGACGTGATTCCCATGTCTCTAGAAAAGAACTAAGAAAAGACTTCAGCAAGAAAGATTTTTAAAATGTCAGAAATATACAACCAAAAAGTTCATGGTCATCTACTAGAACCTACTGAACATAGATCAATCAAACAACATATTCTTGACTTTCAATGATGAGAAATTTCTTTCCCCAACAGTTTACAGTTTACAAGGAAAGGGGTTAAGTCCTACCCATTAGAAAGTTGGTGGTCCGCCCCGCCTAGTGCCCTCTTGCCTAGCTCCGGACCCCTGGAGCGCACCCCCCCACTCCACCACCACCGGACCTGCTGGAATGCATGCACCACGGAAACCCCACCTCACCAGAGCACACACCCAAAGAGTGCCAGCCACAGAGACTCAGATCCGCAGTACAATTCTTCTCAGATCCCAAGTCTGCAAGTGGCAGTATTGACTACACAGGGCCACCCAGCCAGTGATTGTATGGACCATCCAACCCCTCAGTGGCAGATAACTGGCTGAATAGCCACCAAATCCTACCAGACCTGTAAAAACAATAAGTGCCCACATCTTTAATAGCACTTGTGATCCCTTAAGCGCCTGCAACACCTTCAGTGCCAGCAAGGCACCCCTCTCATGCACTGAAGGCCTCTTCATTCTCTAACACCCTGTCCCTCAGGACACACCTACAAGCACACACTCAATCACATGCTACCCCGCATTTGCCCTTCCGCACCTGCGAACTTTTCTCCTACAGGTATAGCTGAATCACCAATGCACACAATGAAACCACTGGACCTCCCTCATTTTCCTGAAAAAATTCTCCAGGCACCAGAGAAAGACTAGTATGATCTGCAGAATCTAGGAACAAACAGTGAACACTACGGATAACCAAATGGCTAGGGGTCGGCGAAAGAACACAACCAACGTAAATCAAGATTTCATGGCTTCACAGGCAACCCCCAAAATTAATAGATACTCCAACTCAGAAGAAACACAAGAAAATGATTTTAAAGCTATGATTGTCCTGTTATTTGAGGCACATAAAGAGGAAACCAACAAATCTCTCAGAGAAATAGCCATACACATTCAAACAGTTAAAAGAGAATACAACTAGATCTCTCAAAGATTTGGCCTCCCAAATGGAAACAAACAAAAATAAAGTGAACGAAGCTCTTAAAGAAACACAGGCAAATATAGTCAAACAAATGGAGGCAGAAGTAGTGGCATTATGAGAGGAAACAAACAAAAGCAGAGAAACCATCTTAGAGACACAGGAATCCACATTCAAACAGATGAAGGAAATGTTGCAAGGCATGAAAACAGAATTAGAATCAATAAAGACAACACAAACTGAGAAAACCTTGGAACTGGAGAATTTAGAAAAAAAAAAGTGTAAGCATCATTAATTCAATACAAGAGATGGAAGAGAGAATCTCGGGTGCTGCAGATAACTCACAGAAATTGATACTTCTCTCAAAGAAAAAGTAAAATCGGAAAAATCCCAAACACAAAACATCCAAGAAATCAAGGACGCCATGAAAAGGCAAAATCTAAGAATAATAGGAATTGATGAAGAAGAGGATTCCAGGCTCCAAGGTCCAGAAAATATTTTCAAGAAAATCATAGAAGAAAATTTCCCCAACCTAAAGAAAGAGATATACACAAACATACAAGAGGCCTACATAACACCAAATAGACTAGACCAGAAAAGAAACTCCTCATGCCACATCATAGTCAAAACACTTAATCTACAGAACAAAGAAAAGGTACTAAAAGCAGCAAGGTGAAAAGGCCAAGTAACATATAAAGGCAGAACTATCAGAATCACACCGGACTTATCATCAGAAACGATGAAAGCCAGAGGGCCTGGGCAGATATCATGTAGGTTATAAGGGACCACAGATGCCAACCTAGACTAGTATACAGTGCAAAGCTTTCAATCAACATGGGTGGAGAAAACAAAATATTCCACAACAAACTAAATTTAAGCAATATTTGAACAGCACACCAGCCCTACAGAATATACTAGAAGGAAATTTCCAATCCAATGAAAACAACTAAACCCAGCATAGCATAGGTTATAGATAACTTCCCAACAAAAATCAAAAGAAAACAAGCAATGAATCACAGTAACACCACCAACTCCACAATAATAGGAAATAACATTCAATGGTTATTATTATCTATCAACATGAATGAACTCAACTCTCCAATAAAAAGACACAGACTGATAGAATGGGTGTGGAAACAGGATCCAACATTCTGCTGTATCCAAGAAACACACCTATGCAACAAAAATAAACACTACCTCAGAATGTAAGACTGGAAACCTGTTTTTCAAGCAAATGAACACAAAAAACAAGCAGGAGTGGCTATCCTCATATCTAATAAAATAGACTTTCAACCAAAATTAATCAAAAAAGACGTAAAGGGGCACTACATTCTCATCAAAGGAAAAATCCACCAAGAATACATCACAGTTCTGAACATATATGCCCCAAATATAAGAGCACCTATAATAATAAATGAAACATTATTAAACCTTAAATCACACATCAACCCCAACACCTTAATAGTGGGAGACTTCAACACCCCACTATCACCAAGGGACAGATCATCTACACACAAGTGAAACAGAGAAATAAAGGCATTTACAAACGTCCAAATTCAAAAGGACCTAACAGATGTCTACAGGATTTTTCACGCAAACTCAAAATAGTATAAATTCTTTTCAGCACCTCGTGGAACATTCTCCAAAATAGACCATATAGTTGATCACAACACAAGCCTCAACAGATACAAGAAGATTGAAATAATCCCCTGTATACTATCTGACCACGATGGACTAAAGTTGGACCTCAAAAACAATGGAATTAGCAAAAAGTCTACATGGACATGGAAACTTAACTTCTCAATGACAGTTGAGTTACGGATGAAATAAAGAAAGAAATTGAAGACTTCCCAGAATTCAATGAAAATGAAGGCAAAACATACACAAATTTATGAGACATAATGAAAGCAGTACTTAGAGGAAGACTCATAGCACTAAGTGTCTCTAAGAAGAAATTTGTAATATCTCATACAAACAACTTAATGGCATAACTGAAAGCCCTAGAAAAAAAGAAGCAGAAACACCCAAAAGGAGCAAACAACTGGAAATAACAAACTCAGGGCTGAAATCAACCAATTAGAAACAACTAAAACTATTCAAAAAATCAATAAAACCAAGGGCTGGTTCTTTGAGAAAATTAACAAGATAGACAAACCCTTAGACAAACTAACTAAAAGGCAGAGAGAAACTAGCCAAATCAGCAAAATAAGACATGAAAAGGGGAACATAACTACAGACAATGAGAAATACAATCATTAGGTCGTACTACAAAAGCCAATATGCCGCAAAGTTCGAAAATCTAAAAAAATGGACAATTTTCTTGACAGATTCCATTTACCAAAATTAAGTCAATACCAGGTAGAAAGATTGAACAGCCCTATAACCCCAAGGAAATTGAAGCAGCATCAACAGCCTCTCTTCCAAAAACAACCCAGAGCCAGATGGTTTCAGAGCAAAATTCTACCAGACCTTCAAAGAAGTGTTAACTCCAATTCTCTCCAAATTATTCCGCAAAATAGAAACAGAAGGAACATTACCAAACTCATTCTATGAAGCCACAGTCACCTTAATACCTAAACCACACAAAGATACAACAAAAAAAGAAAACTTCAGACCTATCTCTCTTATGAACATTGATGCAAAGATACTCAATAAAATACATGCAAATGGAATTCAAGAACACATTAAAGATATCATCCACTACAACAAAGTAGGGTATATCCCAGTATGCAGAGGTGGGTCAATATACGGAAATCCATCAATATAATCCACCATATAAACAAACTGAAGGAGAAAAACCACATTGTCATCTCCCTAGATGCCGCAAAGCATTTGACAAAATCCAACATCCATTCATGTTTAAAGTCTTGGAGGGATCAGGGATACAAAGAACATACCTAAACATAAAGAAGGCAACATACAGAAAGCCTATAGCCAACATCAAACTCAATGGAGAGAAACTTAAATCAATCCCACTGAAATCAGGGACAAGGCAAGGCTGCCCACTGTATCCATATCTCTTCAACATAATACTTGGAAGTCCGAGCTAGAGCAATAAGACAACTAAAGGAGATCAAGGGGATACAAATCGAAAAGGAAGAAGTCAAAGTTTCACTATTTGCAAATAATATGATAGTATACCTAAGTGACGCCAAAAACTCAACCAGAGAACTCCTCCATCTGAAAAACACCTTCAGCAAAGTGGCTGCATACAAAATTAAGTCAAAAAAATCAGAAGCCCTCCTGTATACCCAAGACAAAAGGGCTGAGAAAGAAATCAGGGAAACAACACCTTTCACAATAGCCACTAATAACATAAAATACCTTGGGGTGACTCTACCCAAGCAGGTGAATGACCTGTTTGAAAAAAAAAAAAAAAAAAAAACTTCAAGACTCTGAAAAAAGAAATTGAAGATAATAAGAGATGGAAAGATCTCCCATGTTCATGGATCAGTAGGATTAACATAGTGAAAATGGCCATCCTGCCAAAAGCAATCCACAGCTTCAATGCAATTCCCATAAAAATACCAACACAATTCTTTACAGACCTTGAAAAAAAGATTCTCAGCTTCATATGGAGAAACAAAAACCCACAATTTCCACAACAATCCTGTAAAACAATAGATCCTCTGGAAGTATCAACATCCCTGATCTCAAGTTATACTGCAGAGCAATAATAAAAACTGCTTGTTATTGGCATAGAAACAGAAAGGTTGATCAATGGAACCAAATAGAAGACCCAGAAATAAACCACACACCTATGAATACTTGATTTTTTTTTACAAAGAAGCCAAAACCATTCAATGGAAAAAAGACAGCATCTTCAACAAATGGTGCCGGTCCAACTGGATGTCTACATGCAGAAAAATAAAAATAGATCTGTATTCATCATCCTGCACAAAACTAAAGTCCAAGTGGATCAAAGATCTCAATATAAAACCAGATACTCTAAATAAGTTAGAAGAAAAAGTGGGGAAGACCCTAGAACTCATTGGCACAGGAGACAACTTCCTGAACAGAACACCATCAGCACAGGCCCTAAGAGCAACAATCAATAAATTGGACCACATGAAACTGAAAACCTTTTGTAAAGCAAAAAATACTGTCGTTATAACAAAACGACAGCCTACAGATTGAGAAAGGATCTTCACCAACGCAATATCTGACACAGGGATGATATCTGGAATATATAAAGAACTAAAGAAGTTAAAAGGCAATAATTCAAATAACCCAATTTAAAAAAATGGGGTATGGAGCTAAACAGAGAATTCTCTGTAGAAGAATATAGAATGTCAGAGAAACACATAAGGAGATGTTCAACATCCCTAGCCATCAGAGAGATGCAAATCAAAACAACCCTGAGACTTTACCTTATACCCATCGGAATGGCTAAGATAAAAAACTCAAGAGATAACGTTTGCTGGAGAAGCTGTGGAGAAAGGGGAACCCTCCTCTGTTTCTGGTGGGAATGCAAAATTATACAACCACTATGGAAATCAATCTGGCACTTTCTCAGACAATTAGGAATAGTGCTACCTCAAGATCCAGCTATATCACTCCTAGGCATATATCCAAAAGATGTTCAAGTACACCACAAGGACATTTGCTCAACCATGTTTGTAGCAACTTTATTCGTAATAGCCAGAACCTGGAAACAACCCAGATGTCTATCAATGGAGGAATGGATAAAAAAATTGTGGTACTATTACACAATGGAATACTACTCAGCAATTAAAAACAAGGAAATCATGAATTTTAAAGGCAAATGGTGGGATCTAGAAAAAAATCATCCTGAGTGAGGTATCCCAAAAGCAGAAAGACACACATGGTATATCCTTACTTATACAGACCTATAAAATAGGATAAACATACTAAAATATGTACACCTAAAGAAGATAAACAAGAAAGAGGTCCAGGGGTAAGATTATCAATCCTCATCTAGAAAGACAAACGAGATGGACATTGGAAATAGGAGAAAGTAACAGGACAGTAGCCTACCACAGAAGGCAACTGAAAGACTCTACCTAGCAGTGTATCAAAGCAGATGCTTAGACCCATAACCAAACCTTAGGCAGAGTGTAGGGAATCGTATGAAGGAAGGAGGAATTAGTATATCCTAGAGGGGACAGGGAGCCCCACAAGGTCTAAATATTTTTGAGCACAGGGGTCTTCCATGAGACTGTTTATCCAACCTAGGACCATGCATGGATATAACCTACAACCCCTGCTCAGACATAGCCCATGGTAGCTCAATATCCTAGTGGGTTCCTTAGTAAGGGGGACAAGAATTGTTTCTGACATGAACTCTTGAGCTTCCCCTCCCAGGGAGGAGCAGCCTTGGTAGGCCACAGATAAAGACATTGAAACCATCCTGAAGATACCTGATAAGCTAAGGCCAGATGGAAAGAGAGGATACCCCCTCTCAGTGGAATTGGAAGGGGGCAGAGAGGAGATGAGGGAGGGAGGGGAGGTTTGGGAGGGAAAGGGAGAGAGGGCTACACAGGGGATACAAGTGAATGTATACAATTATTTAAAAATAAAAAAAAGTTGGTGGTCAAGTAGAAAGGAAACAATCACAGTGAACCAGATGAACATATCCAACTAGAATTAAGGAAATTCTTGTGGCTTGAAATATGCTAATGTACAAAAAGAAGACTTTCTAGAAAGTTACAGTAATGGGCTGGAGAGATGGCTTAGCAGTTAAGAGTACATACTGCTTTTCCACAGAACATTTTCACAGCACCCATATCAGATGTCTTAAAACCATCCATAATTCCAGTAGATCCTATACACTCTTAATCTTTGAATGTATCTGAGCTCTCATGCATATACCCCAGTACAAATATATATGATTTAAAAAATAGATTTTTAAAAAAGAATGTTCACAGTACAAACCAATAGCAAAATGATGCTGATTACAAACACAAGGTACGTATGAAAGATACAAGATATATAGGAAACATAAAGTTGAAATTTTATTTGACTTTAAAACAAAACAAAAAAAACCCCAAAACCTATGAGGTACAAATAGAACTCTGTGAACAGAATGAACAGAGCGTGATGTCTGAAAGTATAAAATTTTATCTAAGAATGTAGGAGCTCTCAACATTTTCTTTGAAGTATTGGTATCAAGGACCATGATCTTCAAACGAAAAAGCATGGTCAAGAGGCATTTGAAGTCTGCAAGAGGTGATGAAAAAATAAATACCAACTTAACTTTCAAAGGATAAATAAACAGTTTCCAGGTCACAGAAAGAACTATCTAAACTCAGCAAATGTAATCCTTTGAGTCGTTTTTATCATAAATGGAGAGCACACTAGAAATTTTAAATATGGAAAAAATTGCTTTAGTTAATTTTCATTTAAAATGAAGATCATAGACAATAGGAAAGCTAATACCAGCAAATAAACTGTAATATCAGGTGTACATTGTTAGCCATAGTATTATAAATAAATGGTCTGTACACATTGAAGATTATAAGAGGAAAATGTGTGCAATGCAGCTTGTGTAGCAATAGACAAAGGTTCTTGAAAGAGATTGCTTTGAACAGGAAAAGTGGGAATCATTTTATCATGGGGGAAATGAAACAAAAGTAGAGTGGGCTGTTGAGTAGGTCATGCCAGATAATGGGAGAAATATGCCCAGTAAGGAAGCAGGAATGCACTTGTTACATTGGGAAAATGTGGCAGATCCAGAACATGAAATTGTAGTATGGGTGGATCATATTTTCCCTAGCAATAACAGTGTGAGTAAATGCTAGTTTAACTTGAATATGAAGCTTAATACTGGCTTGCATTTTTTTTTCAATTTCAAAACAGCTTTGTTAATACTAAAAATTTGAAATTTTCTCTTTGTGCTTGATTTTCCTGACCAACCCAACTGTCCCACCACTGAGAAACTGTTGCAAATTTTAATGTTTTGTGGATTCTTTAAAAATTTCTCACCTCTTTATCTACTGAAGAGCTCCATTTCCACACTTCCTACATATTTTATGGATTTGTTTAGTTCAGTTTGTTTGTTTGATTGATTGATTTTCAGGTACTGAAACTTGAACTTAGGTCTTTAAGGATCCTAGGTAAGCACTCTTCCACTAAGCATATACCCAGCCCATTAATATTTTTGCATGTTATTTGTTTACTTACGTGTGTGTGTATCTATGTGTGTGTGTTGCTCGGGTGATACAAAATTCATATGGAGGACATAATTCAACAAGTAGGAGTCCTTTCTTTTTCCACAGAATAGGTACTGAGAATGGAGCACAGGTTTTCACACTTGCCTCAAGCTTATCCACTAAGTGGGGGCTGGCAAATAGAATCCTTATCCATCTTCCATCTCACTGGCCCCACTTGAAGGGTTTGGGTACTCATTTTTAACATTTGTAATACTCTGTTAGTGTGTGTGTTCTGGTAAGTATCAGCCTATGAGACAGACATACAGAAAGAGTGATGAGAGTAAATGGCACTGATAGTTCTTACAAAGCAATTACTGGGATTTTAGCATGTGCATCTTCCTTAAATTAAGATTTCAAAGTCTCGGTATTTCAAATATTATCACCCAATACTATTTTTAATATTAAGATGTTGTCAAGACAAAATGCAGAATTGAACATGACAGTTTGTGTGTGAATAAATTAATTTCCTTATATTGTGTTTCCATAGTAAAACAAACACTACATTTTTTTCTAAGAAGTTGGGAAAAAAATGGTGTTAGTATACTCCCACAGGTAAATTGCTAGATATTGTAACAACTTAGGTACAACTTAAATAATAAAATTACTTCAAGAAATCAAAAACTCAGTCATGCTAATTTATACCACATACATATATACAATAAATATAGAAGGAGACATAAATTAGAGAGAGGATGGTGGGGTTAACTTGGGAAAAGTGGGAGGAGGTGGAGAGTGAGGTGGAAACGATGCAACATGGTGAACTCATGTATGAAATTCTATAATTAAAAAAAAAGTGGCCTTAAGCAAAGTATAGTGGTGGTATGTCAGTAATTCCAGGACTGCAGAAGCTGAATCAGGAGGTTACTGCATTGGAGACTAGAAAGAATTACATGAAGAACTTCACTCTGCGACAGCCTGGGTTATATAGCCAAATCCTTTTTTACGAAGGAAACAAAGAGACTTAAATATAACATGGTACCTGGCTTTAATAGTAGAGAGGTATAATTTTTTTTTTCGTTTTCAACAGGAATCCATTCATTTGAATTACTTTCAGCCTTCAGGTTAAGCATATGTAAAATGATTAAGATAAATAGCTGTGATAATAAAAATATTTTAAGTAAGCTATAAAAGTGCAATAAGGCTCTAATTTTATTATAATATTTGTATTTCTATCACTTCTTGTCATGTACTTTATCAGTACTGTTTAAATGACTGCCTAAAATTATTTGAAGTGTTTTGAAGGCACATCACATATAAATTTCAAGTCTAATATTACTGTGTCATGGTGAAATACTGATATGTCCTTGGGAAAATTAATTATTTCATAAGGGCTTTCATTCTTTCTTTAGTGTAAACCATCTTTTCAGGAGCAACTCAAGCTTCAACTTGCAGGGAATTTTTCACCTAATCAGATATTGACAGAAATCATATTCCTGTCCTAACCCTAGCAATAAACAGTCTATACCAACAGGTTCAATATGTGTATGCTGAGTGTTTATAGATGATTTATGATGACACGAAAATATCCTTTTCATCTTCCTGAAAGCATTTCCTTAGTTTTCTGGTGGATGACAGGAAAAATCTGCCATCATTCCATTCTGTTCAGATACCTGAATTCCATTGAAAAGGAGATTTGGTGAAAGAGTGACAAAATTTCATGTTGCTTGGAGTGTGTACTGAACATGTGGTGGGGAGGTACTGAGGCAGGTTTGGGGATGGGAAACAATGTGAGGTGTAAGGAGGAAATTCAAGTTACTTTTACGTATTCTCCTAATCAAAATTATGTTTAATCATAAAAAAGACAAACTGCTTTATTGTATGTATCTTTCGCATATCGATATTTGAACCCCCAGTTATCAGGAACTACTCTCCTTTTACCTAATGTCTGGCCAGGTGGCTTCTGAGCATAAGGCAGGCTGGGTCAATTCCTGGAGCATCTGGCACCTACAAGTGTAATAATTTGCCTGTGCCTGCAGGTCACCTTCTTTTACCAGGCAGAAATAAAAAATTTGATTTTTATTTGTATTTTTTATTTGTATTTTTAAATTTTTATTTTATTTATTTATTACAATTTATTCACATTGTATCCTTGCTGCAGCCCCTTCTCTTGTCTACACTCAGTCCCACCCATTCTCTCTTCTCCCCCATGCCCTTTCCCTAGTCCATTGACAATTTGATTTTTATATCTATCTCGTCATTACAGTGAAGTAGACACACAATAACTTGTGACATCAATTTCCTGTCACTGAGAAAGGAAATTGGTGTCCTTACTTTTTAAGTCATTTTCATTCTTGCCAATGAAACAGGTTCTCCTGGATCATTTAGTAACTTCAGAGTGCATAGATATCTAGTGCCGAGATACATTCCTACTAAAAAGGGTCATCATTTATTTTTAAGGTGTTGAATTAGTGCTATGTTAGGTAAAATGAGACATAATATAAGCCACTTGAACAATGAAGATTTGGGGCATAACCCTCAAGTACAGAGAGCTCATTGTTTTAAACACAGCAGGTCTATCAGACATACAGAACAGGTACTATTTGATCTGTGTCATAATTTTCTCCAAGCCTGTAATGTGTACCTTCATTGATTTTCCCCCCAAAAAATAGTGTTGCATACCCATCCAAGGGAAATGCTCTGGGCAGTCTGGAATACATAATAAATGAGAAGCAAAACCAAAGTCATCTATTAGTGACAAACACTACTGTGCATCCTTAAAAGCCAGCAGCTAAAATGGCTGCCCCACTCAGAATTCCTATATCCCACCTACAGGGTAAAATCATCAAGCTTTGTCTTGGCTGATCATTTCCCTTTTCAAAGTAATCTTGAAGAGTATCAAACAAGTTAAGTGAACAGCATTTTCATTAATGTCCCTGACCAGAGACAACTCCAAACAGACAATGAATAAATTAAAAACCAAAATAGCACTTTCTATTTGAAAGATTTGCTCTTTGAAAATAAAGCAATCCTCTAAATAAAAGGAAAATAGATCTACTAAAATTGTAAGGAATACAATAAATAAGCTGTTTATGTCTCTATGCATCTATTTCCTTGGGAAAATGTATTTCAGTTTATTTCTCCATAGTCTTTTTTAAATTTATTTATTTTTTTTATTAATTACAGTTTATTCACTTTGTATCCCAGCTGTGGCCCCTTCCCTCATTCCCTCACAATTTAATCCTCTCTCCCTCATCTCCTTCCATGGCCCTCCCCAAGTCCACTGATAGGGGTGGTACTCCTCCCCTTCCATCTGACCCTAACCTATCAGGGCTCCTCAGGACTGGCTGCATTGTCTTCCTCTATGGCCTGGTAAGGCTTCCCCCATCAGAGGGAGGTGATCAAAGAGCCAGACACTGAATTCATGTCAGAGACAGTCTCTGATCCCATTTGGATACTGAGCTGTCATGGGCTACATCTGTGCAAGGGTTCTGGGTTATCTCCATGCATGGTCTTTGGTTGCAGTATCAGTCTCAGAAAAAAAAAAAAAAAAAAAAAAAAAAAAAAACACTGTGCTAACACTTGTATCATTTGCTTTTGAATGGCTGTTTAATTAGTTGCTATATTTAGGAGTGAGAAACTTTAATAAAAATATCTGCAAAGTTATTCTAGTTCCTCCAAATAGTATTGGCCTTTATTTAAATTCACAGTTAAAAGGTCATTAGTTTTAGCCAAAGATTCTATATTTAATACATGAGGAAGAGTGTGATGTATAGGGAGGCAAATGCCTCTTCTCTGGATTCTGACAAAGTTTATTTGAGTGTGTGTTTCTGTTTTTATGATGTATCTGTTTCTATTACTCTCACATACAGTGTTAACTCTGTAGAGAAAACCTTTACATATACAACTCAAACTGCAGTTACCTGATACCCTGGGATTAGGTAACATACTAGGTTAACAGATATCAGGTATCAGTTATCAGTTTGACATAAAATATGCTCACCTATACATCATGGTAGGAAAGCCTGTATATTCTAGCATGGTCTCATAAATGAAAAAAAAAAAAAAAACCTTCAATTAGGCTATTACATTTATATAGATGACTCAGAGGTAAATTTAGTTTTCCCTGTTTGCCAATTTGCCTTTTAGAGTTCAAATTTCTGCACTTATCCATATGCAACAGGAAATGATTTTTACACTTCTAAATTCTATGTGTGGTGCTCAGAAACTATTTCTGAAAGTCTTTTTTCCCCTTCTGCAAGCCTCTAGCCAAAACAGGAAAGCAGTTGCTCATGAATGCTGTTTTCGTGAACCCTTACAAAAGAACTATATTCACCTCATCTTATACTTGATACTGTAAAAATAAATCAAGATAAAATACCACCTTCTTTGATTACCACTAAGTAGTTCACAAATTAACACTAAAGTGCAAATGAGGGGATAATATGTGAGGTTATATTTTTGAGGCAACAGATGTTTTCTATGCTAAAGTATGTATGATAACAGGGTGGAATACTTAATGTACAATGCCTGCCATCTGCTGACTAATACAGAGTATTTACAAGGATGAGTGTTTCCAATAACTATGTCTGATAAATGACTATCTGAATTTGAGCCACAGAGTGGATCTTAGAAACATTTTAAAACTTCATTAGTCATAATAGGTCTGATACACAACAGAAAAAAACCCTACAAATTATGCAGACTTTATTTTTAAACAACTGCCTGGATTTACCCACTATCCATTTTAACAGCTAAGTAACTCAAAATAAGAAGAGCTATCTAGAGGGGAAGCAGGAAGAGACTTCTAAGTTTTTCCTCTGCATAAAAGGTTCTGGGGAAAATGGGACTACTTATGAGAATTCTATCTCAAAAAAAATGAAAAGAAAAAACATAAAAGAAAAAAACATGTATCATTTTGTAACAATAAGCAAATAAAGCAACTCTCATTTGAGAGACACAATTTGGTAAAGTAAAAGCTTACAAAACTAGTTATTAGTTATTCTGAATTTTTACCTAAATCTAAATTATCCATATATTGAGATGAGAACTCAGTTGAAATAGACCTGGAAGAAATGAAGGTATTCTAATATATTTTCTCAATCTATCAGACTTTTAAAACAATGTGGTTTTAGACACAGGATTTAGGTTTAAGTTTTACATTTGTATCTTCATATTACAGGATAAACAGTTTGAAATTGATCTATTAGTTTTTTATTTAATTTATTATTTTATTGTTTATGTTCAATGGTATTTTGCTTGGATGTCTGTGTGCAGGTCTCAGAAGATCTAGAACTGGAGTTATAGGCAGATACAAGCTGACATGTAGGTGCTGGGAATCAAGCCCATGCCCTCTGGAAGAGCACTGAGTGCTCCTAACGACTGAGCCATTCTCTAGCCTCTATCTTATTAGTTCTTAAACTGGGTTTTATTATTGGGGTGAGATATTACTCTAACATTATCTGCTTGTGATATTTTTATTTTACAATATATATTTACAACAAACTGTTTTGTTTGTTTACCTTGAAAGGTTCAAAAACTTAAGAGTTAATTCCTGGGACTGGGGCAAAATCACCAGATCACAGTCCTTTCAGAGCAGGGGTCCAGCAGCAGTCCCCCACCCAGATAAACCTTAGGGTGTGACTAGGGTTACATAGCACCTAAGAAAGCCCATGGAATGTGTTAACTCCCCCTACCTCTTGCTACAGACTAACCTGCACATAACAGGGCAGTACGGGAAGAGGGGCCAGGTGTCCCCCAGGTAGCCAGACCTGACCATTTGCAGTTTTGGTGACTAAAATCAAACCAACCAATCATTTTCAAGGTCAGCTCCCCTAGAGACCTTTTCACCCAATACCTGCACTTCTCTGCTTGCATTTTTGTCCCCTTAAAAAAATCCTGTTCCCCTGGAGTTGGGGGTTGCTTACCCCTTTGTTCTTGTGAAGGGTAGCCACCCAGAATGAGTTTGTAATAAAGGACCCTCATGTGTTTTACATCGGACTCAAAGTCTATTGGTCATTTGGGGACTCACGATCTGGGTATTTCATCTTGGAGGTCCCACCAAGATTCTGGGGTCCCAAAAGACTCCAGGACTGTGATCCAGAAGGTTTTATATTGGCCAGTAAGTGTCTGTGCCTCAGTCTGTCTCTGTCTTTGTGTTGTTGGCGCTGGCCTATATTCTGGTCTTCCTCGGGAAATCTGTACTTAGCTGCTAAAGGTGATAAGACAGACTTATTTAAAAATCAAAGCTGCTGAAGTGGAAGGTCTTCCAACTTCCCCAGTTTTTGGTATTGGTCCAGAGGCACCTAGTGCTCAGGAATCTGAAGGTCTGTTCTATTGGAAATCTCAGGGCTGAAATCAATAAATTAGAAACAAATAAAATAATTCAAAGGATCAATGAAACCAAGAGCTGGTTCTTTGAGAAAAATCAACAGGATAGACAAGCCCTTAGCCAAAATAAAAGGCAGAAAGACACTATCTAAATCAACAAAATCAGAAATGGAAAAGGGGATATAAGAACAGACACTGAAGAAATCCAAACAATAATTAGGTCTTACTTTAAAAACTTATATGCCACAAAATTTGAAAATCTAAATGAAATGGAAAATTTTTTTGACCGATTCCACATGCCAAAGCTGAATCAAGACCAGATAAATCAATCAAATAGTCCTATATCCCCTAAGGAAATAGAAGCAGTCATCAAAAGTCAATCATCCAAAAACAGCCCAGGTCCAGACAGTTTCAGTGCAGAATTCTACAAGACTTTCAAATAAGACCTAACACCAATACTCTTCAAACTATTCCACAAAATAGAAACAGAAGGAACACTACCAAACTCATTCTATGAAGCCATAGTCACCTTGGTACCTAAACCTCACAAAGACCAAACAAAGAAAGAGAATTTCAAATTTCAGGCCATTCTTCCTCATGAACATCGATGCAAAAATACTCAATAAATTACTTGCAAACTGAATCCAAGAACACATTAAAGATATCATCCACTACAACCAAGTAGGGTTCATCCCAGCATGCAGAGGTGGGTCAACATACAGAAATCCATCAATGTGATCCACCACATAAACAAACTGAAGGAGAAAAACCACATGATCATCTCCTTAGATGTTGAAAAGGCATTTGACAAAATCGAACATCCATTCATGTTTAAGGTCTTGGAGAGATCAGGGATACAAGGCACACCCCTGAACATGGTAAAGGCAATATACAGCAAGCCTATAGTCAATATCAAACTCAATGGAGAGAAACTTAAATCAATCCCACTGAAATCCTGGCTAGAGTAATAAGACAAATGAAGGGGATCAAGGGGATACAAATTGGAAAGGAAGAAGTCAAAATATCACTATTTGCAGATGATGTGATAGCATACCTGAATAACCCAAAAAATTCTACCAGGAAACTCCTACAGCTGATTAACACCTTCAGCAAAGTGGCTGGATACAAAATTAACTCAAAAAAGTCAGTAGACCTCCTGTCTGCAAAAGAAAAAAGGGATGAGAAAGTAATTAAGGAAACAACACCCTTCACAACAGCCACAAAGGACATAAAGTACCTTTGTGTGAAACTAACCAAGCAACTCAAAGGCTTGTATGAAAAAAGAATTTCCAGTCTCTGAAGAAAGATTTAGAAGAAGATATCAGAAGATGGAAAGATCTTCCATGCTCATGGCTTGGCAGGATGAATATAGTAAAAATGGCCATCTTACCAAAAACAATCTACAGATTCAATGCAATTCCCATCAAATTACCAACACAATTCTTACAGACCTTGAAAGAAAAATTCTCACCTTCATACAGAACAGCAAGAAACCCAGGATTGTTAAAACAATTCTCTACATTAAAAGATCTCCAGGAGGTATCTCCATCCCTACTCTCAAGCTGTACAACAACCATCCCTACTCTCAAGCTGTAAAACAATACTAAAAACTGCATGGTACTGGCATAGAAACAGAATGGTGGATCAATGGAATTGAATAAAAGACCCTGATATAAATCCACACACTTGTTTTTTGACAAAGAAGCCAAAACCATTCAATGGAAAAAAAGAGCATCTTAAACAATAGTGCTGGTTTAACTGGATGTCTACATGTAGAAAAATGTAAATAGATCCATACTTATCACCCTGCACAAAACTAAATTCCAAGTGGATCAAAGACCTCAACATAAAACCAGACACACTAAACTGCTTAGAAGAAAAAGTGGGTTATGAGTCTTAGTGTCTGCTTTGAAACACTGCTAGGTAGAGAATCATATGAAAGAAGGGAAGTTAGTATGATATGGAAAGGATAGGAGCTCTACAAGTCCCAAATATATCCGGGCACAGGGTCTTTTCTGAGACTGACACTCAACCAAGGACCATCTCTGGATATAACCTAGAACTTCTGCTCGAATGTGGCCCGTGGTAGCTCAGTAACCAAGTAGTTTTCCAAAGTAAGGGGAACACGGACTATTTCTAACAGGATCTCAAGGGCAGGCTGTTTGACCCCCCCCCCCCAGGGGAGGAGCAGTCTGTTAGGCCACAGAGGAGGACTTTGCAGACAGCCCTGAAGATACCTGATAAAACAGGGTCAAATGAAAGGGGAGGAGGTCTTCCCCTATCAGTGGACTTGGAAAGGGGCAGGGAGGAGACCAGGGAGGAGTTGGGGAGGGAATGAGGGAGCGGGATACATCTGGGACACAGAGTTAACAAAATGTAACTAAAAAGAAAAATAAAATTAAAAAAAAAAAAAGAAGAAAAAGTGGGAAAGAGCCTTGAACTTATTGGCACAGGAGACAACTTCCTAAACAGAACACCAACAGCACAGGCTCTAAGAGCAACAATCAATAAATGGGACCTCATGAAACTGAAAAGCTTCTGTAAAGCAAAGGATACTGTCCTCAGAACAAAACGACAGCCTACAGATTGGGAAAGGATCTTCACCAACCCTATATCTGACAGAGGACTAATATCCAGTATATATAAAGAACTCAAGAAGTTAAACAGCAAAAAATCAAGTAATCCAATTTAAAAATGTGGAACAGAGCTAAACAGAGAACTTTCTGTAGAGGAATATCGAATGGCAAAGAAACACTTAAAAAAATGCTCAACCTCATTAGCCATTATGGAAATGCAAATCAAAACAACCCTGAGATTTCACCTTATACCCATCAGAATGGCCAAGATGAAAAACTCAAGGGACAACACATGCTGTAGAGGTTGTGAAGAAAGGGGAACCCTCCTCCACTGCTGGTGGGAATGTAAACTTATACAACCACTCTAGAAATCAATCTGGTGCTTTCTCACACAACTAGGAATAGCGCTTCTTCAGGATCCAGCCATACCACTCCTATGCATATATCAAGAAGAGGCTCAAGTACACAATAAGGACATTTGCTCAACCATGTTTGTAGCAGCCTTATTTGTAATAGCCAGAAGCTGGAAACAGCCCCGATGCCTCTCAGTGGAGGAATGGATACTGAAACTGTGGTACATCTACACAATGGAATATTACTCAGCAATAACATTCAAGGAAATAATGAAATTTGCAGGTAAATGATGGGATCTAGAAAAAATCATCCTGAGTGAGTTGTCCCAGAAGCAGAAAGACACACGGTATATACTTACTCATATAGACACATAATATATGATAAACCTACTAAAATCTGTACACCTAAAGAAACTAATCAAGAGGGACAACTCTTGCTAAAATGCTCAATCCCTATCTAGACAGGCAAAAACGATGGCAATCAGAAGAAGGAAAAAAGAGGGAACAAGTCAGGAGCCTGACACAGAGGACCTCTGAAAGGCTCTGCCCTGCAGACTATCAATGCAGATGCTGAGACTCATGGGCAACCTCTGGGCATAGTGCAGGGAATCTTATGAAAGAAGTGGGAAACAGTAAGATCTGGAGAGAACAGGAACTCCACAAAGAGAGCAGCAGAACCAAAGAATCTGAGCACAGGGGTCTTTCCTGAGACTGATACTCCAACCAAGGACTATGCATGGAGATTACCTAAGATTCCTGCACAGTTGTAGCCCATGGCAGTTTAGTATCCAAGTGGGTTCCATTGTAATAGGAACAGGGACTGTCCCTGACATGAACTGATTGGCCTGCTCTTCAATTACCTCTCCCTAAGGGGGGAGCAACCTTAACCAGGACACAGAAGAAGACATTGAAGCCACTCCTGATGAGACCTAATTGACTAGGATCAAAAGGAAGGAAAAGAAGACCTCCCCTATCAGTGGACTTGGGGGAAGGGCATGCATGTAGAAGGTGGAGTAAGGGAGGGATTGGGATGGGAGGAGGGAGGGAACCACAGGGGGATACAAAGTTAATAAAGTGTAATTAATAAAGAATTTAAAAAATGAAATCTTTTCGGGGTGGATACAGCACCTCCTCCAAGGACTCCAAGCCCATTCTGGAGGAATTTCTGACTCTCCCTGCTGTTTTCACCTTTCCCATCAAGAGCAGGGGCTGAGTGCCTGATTACATCTCTGTTTCCAGACTCAGGGGAGATATTTTATCTGTTTTTTTTTTTTTTTTTTTTTTTTTTTTTTTTTTTTTTTTTTTTTTTTTGTCTTCTCGTTGTTTTGTATTCCTTGTATTTGTGAGTCTTTGTGTGTACTGGACTGTGGCGGACATTATGGGACAGACGACTTCTTGCCTCCTTGACTTGGTTCTCATTCACTATGAAGAGGTTAAGACAAGAGCTCACAATCTCTCGGTTTATGTAAAGAAGAAGAAGAAGAAAAAAAAAAAGATTACTTATTGTAGTTCGAAATGGCTGATCTTTAATAACGAATGGCCATCAGAGGGTACTTTCCATCTTCCCACAATTCTGGCCATAGAAAACACTATGTTTCTTAAGGCACAGGAATATCCTGACCAGGTTCCTTATATAGTAGTATGGAAGGTGGATGATGAATCCCCCACCCTGGATCAAAGCTTTTCTCCCCCTTGCTAACAATCATTCCTTGACAGAGACTCCCTTGATTACAGATGCAGATGATGGTCCCGCACCCATGGTGGTCACTGAGCCTAAGAAGCCTTCTAAGCCTTCGGCCCCCCTCTACCCTGTTTTACAGGATAGCACCAGAGGATGAGATTTTTCACCCCCACCTTACAGGCCTCCTCCTCCTCCTCCTCCTCCTCCTCCTCCTCCTCCTCCTCCTCCTCCTCCTCCTCCTCAGGGACCACCAGCACCGGCCCCAGAAAGGCAAGCACAGGTGCCTGCATCCCCACAGCAGCCTGCCTTGGACCTATAAGACAGACTGGCACAGGGCACCCGGAGTCATCCGGCGGCTTCCCCAAGTAGGGAACCGGAGGCAGATTCCGAGGTTCTGCCTCTGCAAGCCACTGGGCCCACTTAATAGAGAGTGCGAAAAAGGTGTTTAACAATAGGGAAAGTCCAGAAGCAAAGCAAATTAGGGCAGAAAAAAAAAACAAAACAGAATAGGGACTTGGCCAAAGTACTCCTGCTGCCACTGCCTCTGATCCAAGAGAGAGAAGACAACTACTCGAGAGAGCAGCAGGAAGAAGGGAGCCAGAGGAATGCAACAGACCACCATTAGGTCAGAACCAATGTGCCTATTGTAAAGAGGAGGGACACTGGATAAAAGATTGTCCCAAGAACAAGCCATGAACTAAGGTTATGCTCATGGAGGAGGAGGAAAACTTGAGGGGGTCGGGGTTCAGATCCCCTCCCCGAACCCAGGGTATCTCTAAGGGTGGAGGGGAAACCCTTGGACTTTCTGGTAGATACTGAAGCCCAACATTCAGTGCTCCTGAAGGCCAGGGGTTCACTATCTTGAAAGAAATCATGGGTTAAAGAGGCCACTGGCATTAAACAATATTCATGGACTACCGGAAGAACTGTGTACTTGGGAATGGGACGGGTAACCTATTCATTTATGGTCATCCCAGAATGCCCTTACCCACTTTTGGGGAGGGATCTATTGACCAATATGAGGGCCCAGATACATTTTGGGTAAGAAGGACCTCAGTTACAAGATGATAAGCTTCAGAATCTGAATACAAATTTTATGAACAGCCCCTTGGTCATGAGAAAAATCTAGATCATTAGCTAGAGGAATTTCCTTGGGCTTGGGCAGAAACAGGGGGAATGGGACTAGCCAAACACTGGCCACCTGTGTTTATGGAACTCAAGTCAGGGGCAGATCCCGCCCGGGTGCAACAGTACAACAGTGCAACATGTCTCTGGAGGAAAGGAGGGGAATAACTCCTCATATCCATAAACTACTCAGTCTTGGGATTCTCAGGCCTTGCCAGTCTGCCTGGAATACTCCCCTACTGCCTATTAAAAAGCCTAACTCAAATGACTACCGGCTGGTCCAAGATCTAAGGGAAGTCAATCGGTGAGTGATAAGATATTCACCCCACTGTACTTAACCCATACACGTTGTTGAGTTCCCCACCACCTGAAAGAGACTGGTACACTGTCCTTGACCTGAAGGATGATTTCTTTAGTCTCCCCTTGACAGTTAAAAGCCAAGAATACTTTGCTTTTGAATGGCAAGACCCAGAGGCAGGCATCAACAAACAGTTGACTTGGACGTGCCTATCTCAAGGATTTAAGAATTCACCCACCATCTTCAATGAGGCCTTGCATGAGGACTTGGGTGAATACCCGGTTAACAACCAAGATGTTACCCTTCTCCAGTATGTAGATGACCATCTTGGTGGCAGCTAAAGACCGGGCAAGCTGCCTGGAAGGTACCCGGAAGCTTCTACAAGTCCTGGGAGACGTAGGGTACCGAGCTTCAGCCAAAAAGGCAAACCTCTGCAGAACTGAAGTAACCTACCTTGGCTACATTCTGAAAGAAGGACAACGCTGGCTCTCCAAAGCCAGAAAAGAGATTATTCTCAGCATTCCAGTCCCAAACAGTTGCCGCCAGCGACCCTCCTACCAGATCCAGAACTGGAGCAGCCACTGCATTGTGTGAAGAGATCTTGACTCAGGTACACAGCACTGGACCTGACCTGAAGGATGCCCCACTGGTAAATGCTGAGCACACTTAGTTCACAGATGGGAGCAGCTTCATCCACAAGGGTCAAAGGAGAGCAGGAGTGGCAGTGACCACTGAGACTGAGGTAATTTGGGCTCAATCCCTCCTCCCTGGGACTTCTGCTCAAAAGGCTGATTTAATCACCTTAACCCAAGCCCTTACACTGGGCAAAGGAGTAGCTTTCAATATTTACACAGACAGGAGGTATGTATTTGCCACTGCCCATATGCATGGAGCCATATACCAAGAAAGAAGGCTCTTGACAACTGAAGGAAAAACTATTAAAAATAAAGAAGAAATTTTCCAACTCCTTGAAGCCCTATGGCTTCCCAAAAAGCTGGCTATTATTCATTGCCCTGGACACCAAAAAGGAACCAACGTAGCCAGAGGCAAGAATCGGGCTGATAAGACACTTAAGGATATTGCCTTGAAAGAAGCAGAAGCCACCATCCTAGCGATGATGTTGCCAGAGCAGCCTAACCCAAATTTGCCGGAGGAACCCCAATACACTGAAGACAAAATAAAATGGGCACAAAACTAACCCATGAGTCAATATATAAATTGTTGGTGGCACTCAACTGACGGTAAATTAATCTTACCCAACTCCTTAGCTAGAGTCATTCTCAGAAAAATCCACAGTTACTCACATGGAGTCCAAGAGAATGACAGGTTGCTGTGAGACAATCCAAAGTAACTTTTAAAGATACGTAGAAGACTATTGACGATATTGTTGCCAATTGTAAAGCCTGCCAGCTGACCAATGCCACGGACAGACCACAATACCCGGGATCACGCCTTAGAGGTAAGAGACCTGGAGCCTACTGGGAGGTTGATTTTACAGAGATCAAGCCTGGAAGATATAGGTACAAATATCTAGGTATTTCAACCTGATCTTTAACAATCTGATCCATAACAATGAAGAGTTCCTCACAGCCCTTGATCAACTGTACCAGAATCACGTAGGAAATAAGAGGGAACCCATAACAGCTACAACTATCACTCTAGCAGTATTGCTGGGAGCAGCAGGAGCTGGAACAGGTATTATCTTCCTTGGTCTTCCAGGATAAGTATTACGGACAGCTGAGGCAATCTATAGACCTAGACATCCAAAGATTGGAGGATTAAATTGCAAACCTTGAACAGAGTGTTGAATCCTTGGCAGAGGTTGTCCTCCAGAATAGGAGAGAACTTGACTTGGTATTTCTGCAACAAGGGGGGCTATGTGCAGTGCTCAAGGAAGAATGTTGCTTCTACGTCAATAAGTCAGGTATGATAAGAGAGTCCCTGGCAAAAGGGAAGGTTTAGAACAGAGGCATAAGGAGAGACAGGCCAAGTCAGGATGGTTTGAATCTTGGTTTAGCGCATCTCCATGGTGGACAACTTTGCTATCCACTCTCTTAGGCCCTCTCACAGTCATAATATTATTACTTACTGTTGGGCCACGTTGATCTACATCAGGCAGAGACTGGGGACTATCCAGCTAATGGTGCTCTGCTCCCAGTACCAACACCTAACCACAACTGAAAACAACACCAACTCATGAATTTGCCTTCCCTTCAAAGTAACTCTATTACTAATCTGTATCTAGTCTGACAGGTTTACTCTCCATGGAACCACCTACAACAACTGTGTAAGCTGATAGACTCAATAGGACTCATCTTAGACTGATACCGGGAGCTTCGAACTACACGAGACTGCCTCATTGTCAATGGCCCCATGGTCAGCATTGAAGCAGCTATAGAAGATGAGATCCTCGGCCCCGATCCCACCTGGCACCTAAAAATGATATAAAAGGTACCTCCCAACACCAAGCTAAATGACTCAGGCACATCTCGAAGATTTGAAAAATATGTATCTTGAAAAGGGGGAAATGAGAGATTCAAAAACTTAGAGTTAATTCCTGGGACTGGGGCAAAATCACCAGATCACAGTCCTTTCAGAGCAGGGGTCCAGCAGCAGTCCCCCACCCAGATAAACCTTAGGGTGTGACTAGGGTTACATAGCACCTTAGAAAGCCCATGGAATGTGTTAACTCCCCCTACCTCTTGCTACAGCCTAACCTGCACATAACAGGGCAGTACGGGAAGAGGGGCCAGGTGTCCCCCAGGTAGCCAGACCTGACCATTTGCAGTTTTGGTGACTAAAATCAAACCAATCATTTTCAAGGTCAGCTCCCCTACAGACCCTTTCACCCAATCCTGTAACGCCAAGACTTGCACTTCCCTGATTGCATTTTTGTCCCCTTAAAAAAATCCTGTTCCCCTGGAGTTGGGGGTTGCTTGCCCTTTGTTCTTGTGAAGAGCAGCCACCCAGCATGAATTTGTAATAAAGGACCCTCATGTGTTTTACATTGGACTCAAAGCCTATTGGTCATTTGGGGACTTGCGATCTAGGTATTTCAACCTGATCTGTATGCTAATCTTGTCTTTTTTTTAGATTTCTAAACACTTAACATTAAAAAGAAAGATATAATACCTGTTCTGACACTGGGAATATTTGTGGCTTTTCATGTAAAATGACTAAGACTAAAGGGAAAAACATCTGATAAATTAGAGAAGGAGCTGTGTCTCCCCAAGCAGCAAGTAGCTTACTTTAACTGAGCATTGATATGCAAAGTAACAAAGCCCCGCCTCATTAACACTCCTCACCTAAGACATTTATTCACTTGTAAACTAATCTCCAGCACCAATTTAGTGCTCTCTCTGGAAACCTCTCCCTTTACAAATGAATATGTTAATAAAGGTGCAAGATTTTACCAGTCTAAAAAGCTCCAAAAGGTTCAAAACAAGTCTCTGCCATTCTTGAATTTCCACCACAAAAGGAAATTACAAACCCCACCTTTTACAGTATTTTGATTTGTTTCTATGAAGAAGCTTGATGGTAGGTCTTCAGGCTCTGATCCTCAACATCAAGAAGACTAAGAACCAAGGAAAAGGAATCTTAGAAATGTATTAACAACATGTTAAAACATATTATTTTATTATTATTTATTCATTTTATATCCCTATTGCAGCCCCCTCCCTCCTCTCCTCCAGATCTTACCCTCCATGATCTTTCCCTTTTCCCCCATCCCTTCTCCTCAGGAAAAAGGAGCTCCCCCAGTACCAACCTCCCCTGACTCCTCTCACTTCCCCACTCCCAATCTCCCCATAAGCACATCAAGTCATATCAGAATTGAATTCATTCTCTTCCACTGAGGCCACACAAGGAAACCCAGCTACAGGAAAGTTATGCAAAAGCAGCAATAGAGTCCATGTCAGAAACACCCCCCTCTCCACTTGCTAGGTGACCAACATTAAGACTTAGCTGGCCACCAGCTACATATGTGTAAGGGGCCTAGGTTCAGTCCATGCTTGCTCTTTGGTTGTTAGTTCAATTTCTGTGAGCCCCTATGGGCCTAGGTTAGTTGACTCTGTTGATCTTGTTTTGGAGTTCTTGTCCCCTCCAGGTCCTTCTACCCCTCCCCTAACTCTTCCACAAGACTCCCTGAGCCTCACCTAATGTTTGGCTGTGGATTCTCAGCCTCTGTTTTAATCCATTATAGAGCTTCTCAGAGGAGAGTTATTCTAGTCTCCTGTCTACAAGCATAGCTGAATATCATTAATAGTGTCAGGAGTTGGCTCTCTCCTATGGGGTGGGTCTCAGGTTGGACCAGTCATTGTTTGGCCATTCCATCAATCTCTGTTCCATCTTTTTCCCTGCACATCTTGTAGAGAGGGTTAATTTTGGGTTGAAGGTTTTGTGGGTGGGTTGGTGTCCCCATTCTTCAACTGGCAAAGTGTTTAAGAGCAGTTGGCTGCTCTTCAGGAGGTTCTGAGTTAAATTCCTACCATGGTGGCTTACAACCATCTGTAATAGAAACTGATTCACTCTTCTGGTGTGTACAAAATATATTCTTAATAGCTATTCCAAAGCCAGTTAGCCCATCTCAACATTGTTAATATATGCAAACTTTAAATCGACCAGGCCCAAAGGTTCTGTGTATAAAGGTCATTCCTGAAAGTGATCCTTTAATTTTACATTTTAAGTTTGTCTAACAAAATCTGTTCCATAATTTTTAATTTAATAAAATGGTATTTTTAAGCTATCTTTAGGTTATATCCCCTAAATTCTGTAAGCAGCTTTTCTCTAGACCTGAGTTTCCATAATTAACATTTGAAAGTAATAGACCCACATAATGTGAGACCTGTGTAACCCCATTTCTGAAAAAGAAACTCCATCTTAAGGGTAAATGACCTAAGTATAAACTCCAGTTCAAAAGGAAGAAAAACCCACAAAAATATCCTTTGACGGCTCACCTCTGGTAATATTTAACCATCACCCTTAGTAATCGCTAATGAGTGAATACCTGAAGTTTACCCACGTATTCTTTACAATATGATGAGTAAAACAATTGCGGTTTGGTCCTCCAGACACCCAATATTTGCTAAATGTCAATCAATCATAGAACTGCCAAGGTGGATTTCCTGAAACCTTGTGTAACCCTAAATAAAAACCTCCTCTCCCTGAGCTCAGAGCTCTACACTTGAAGATTGCTGCCTCCTCAGAGAAGGTGTGGCCCTGAGCTCACACTGGCACTGTTTATCTCTATTTAATAACAATACCCCAATATTGTTCATCAGAAGAACCCTAAAAGTTAGCCAACAAACTGAAACTACCCCAGATTCAAAAGAATTCAAAAGTGCAATCCCAAATTGCTCAAGAGTCCAAAGGAAAACGAGGAAGCAAAGCTTGAGGTATACCCAATCAGGGAGACTTACCGATGTCAGATATTTTCAAGAATCCATAAAAGGCCAAACTTATTTTTCTGTGGTACCAGGTAGAGAGAAAAAGCAGTAGATGTTTCTGGAGTAGAAAGATAAAATAAATGTCCTTGGAGAAAAATGATTTCAGAAGCTGCTAAAAACTTCCATCGTTCCTCTCCACTTATAATCAGCCCACTGACAGTGACTAGCATTCCAAAAATGTGCCCCAATCTATTTTGTTACTAAACTAGTGGTCACCATTTTGTTATCAAACTTCAAATTCCCAACCCGTGCTCTAAGGCAGGTCCAGTCACCTATGTTCAAGAAGCCAATTCAAAGAGTCAAATTAAAGGTGGAAGCAGGAAAATTTGATTTACTAAATGTGGCCACATTGGAAAGAGAGACAAAGAGATCCAGTGATACCCCTCCAACCACCACTGGAAGTTCATCCTTGGGATTCTGAAGTGAAATTAAAGTGTAAAGAGAGGGCTATGGATATACACATCCAAGCAGTCTAGGTCAAGATGTGATCCTGCCCACCAGAGACCCATCATTTTTAGGCTTCAGTCTCTGCCTGTAAGTGGTGTGACAAGTTGTTAGAACCCTACGAAATTTCTTTCTCGAACTTCCTTTTCCTACATGAAATTCTTGAAGAAATTAATATTTCCTTGGGTTCCATTGTTTCAACAGACCGATAGGTGGATTCTCTTTAGAATATCTTCATTTCTACGAGACTAATAATTTACTGTTTTAATATCTATTGCTTGGCAATCAATGTGACAAATATACCAAATGGAATGAAAAATACAAGGACTCTATATAATAAAATCAACCAAGATGATTTTCTTGTAAAGGATGAAATTTAAACTGCAGAATCCATTTTGGGCTTCATAGCAAGTTCAAGCCACCCTGGGCAAAATAGTGATACCTTGTCTCAAACTGAAATATAAAGATACCTAAGGGAACTCCAAGACAGTCAGGAATGTATGCATACTGAGACCCTGTCTGAAAGAGATAAGGGTTAGAGGCAGGTGGGAAAGGTGGAGGAGTAGAGAGAGAGGGAGAGGGAAGGGGAGCAGTGGAGAAAGAGGGAAAGAGAAAGGAAGTAGTGGAGAGGGAGGGGGAATAGTGGAGAGAAAGGGAGAGGAGGAGGAGAGAAAGAGAATGCACATTAAAATGTACCATGCACAGGGGCCTCTTGTCTTGTGTGCATGCACACACACACACACACACACACACACACACACACGCGCACACACACACACACACACACACACACAAAACATGAGAGGGGCTGAAGAAATGCTCAGTGTAAGAGCAACTGCTGTTCTTCCAGAGGAACAGAATTTGATTCCCAATACCCACATGGCAGCTCACTACTGCCTATAACTTGTTCCAGGGAATCCCTGGACACACACATGGTACACACACATTCTTGCAGGTAAAGCACCCATATACATAAAATTAATCTTTAAAAAAAAGAGCATGTGGCATAGAGCATAGAGCACTAGCTTATATCCTTTGCATGAAAAATTGCAAGTGGCAATAATAGTATCAAATTAATCCAGTCTTAGAAAAACAATTACCATATGTTTTCTCTCATTACATAAAATAATATATGTATGTATGTATGGCATGACCATAGAAGTGAAACTGTCTTAGGAAACAAAGAGGATTGCTGGGGAGTGCTTAAAATAGGGTAGGAGGAAATGGGAAACTATGCTTAATGTACAATATATACCTGAATGAAAATTGTTGGGATGTGCAAGTATGATTGTTAGATTGTTGTTAGAAGGTCTATTAGAAATTGTTGTTATTATGTCTATTATGGCTTATTCATAACAGCTAAAATACAGGTAAAATAAATGTCAATCAATAATAAAAATATAGCTGTGCAACTTAAATCTCTTTATATAATTATAAAAATGATGGTGAGATACACACTAAAACAAACGATAGCGGGGAGGAAAGACTTTCAAAACCAAACCTGCAAACACTAAAGCATCAAAATAAATGAAGAAATGAGACTATAACCTTCTGTTGTTGTTCCAAGTCTCCGCTGCCACTGCTGCTGGCACTACCGCCACCTCTGCTGCTGCTGCTGCCGCCACCTCTGCCGCCACCGCCACAGCTACTGCTACTGCTACAGCTGCAACCTGGCGGGAAACAGGAAGTATGCGCTCAGAGAAACAGGAAGTCCACACCCAGGTGGGAAAGGGTGCAGAGCAGGGTCAAAGGAGCTCTAGAACCTGCCTAACAGGCAGCAACGAGAGCCCAGCTGGCAAGAGAGGCTCAGAGTTCAGAAACCAAGAGGCAGTGGCCCCTTGCTCCCACAGTCTGGCAGAGTGGTTTGAGAAAGATGCGGCAGCGATGCGTGATACTCGATACTCGGCAGTGTCTGACTGACCAGCTAAGCGCTTGGAGTTCAGCAGCAGCGAATTTCCTGGGAGAAGGAGAGCCTGTTCTTCCCCAGTGTAAGTAAGTCTCAGGCAGTCATGGTGGAGGAATGGTGCCGGGAAGAGAGAGACTATTTCTTCAAGCAAGTACTTATAACCCTTGGGCAGTGGGTGGGGTTTGAGGGATGAATGTGTTTTGATTCGCTGGAGCTAGAAGTGCCAGGGCCACCTATTTGCATATCTCCAGGTGCTTGCTGGGAAGGTTCTAGCTTGAGAAAGGGAGCCTAACCTGTTTTTAACTCCCTAAGGACAGTGACGTTCTTCAGGTAGAGGATGTGGAGGTTCAGCCTCCCCGAATCAGGCAGAGAAGAGGGAGCCCCGCTGTAAAAGGATTTCAATCATTTTATACAGAGCTTAGAGGATATCCTAAAATGTCAGACTTTGACCTTAACAGCAGTGCTTCCTGGCACACTGTGAAAAACTAAGAATCAGTTAATCTGTGTTTCCATGTTTTACTAGATAAATGAAGGATGAAAAAAAGCACTCCCTTATGAGAGAATGCACACGACAAGTATGAATGGAAGATAAAAATGGTGTGAAAAATTTTGATGAGAAACTGTACTTGAAAGATTTAAACATTACTCCAAACTGCATGGCATGGTCTACATAGGGAGTTTCAGGACTGCAAGGCTACATACATTACTACAAACTAGAAATTATAGTTAAAAATATAGTTATATAAGCAAATTGTGGCAAAGAATGTTTTAATTAACTTCAGAAAATGTATGCAAGCAAATATATCTTTACATACACAGAGAGAAGGAATGATGAAGTGCAACGGTAGCATGGAAATAACTGATAACGCTGGGAAAGATTTTGGGGGAAGTTCTGGGTACTGTTCCAATGCCTAGAACTTTGTTCCAATGTTTTTTTTTGTTTGTTTGTTTGTTTTGTTTTGTTTTTTTTATCTTTGAAGCTATATCAAAACGTGTGCTTTTTCCTTGCCACTAGAGACTCATTTTTTTTTCTGCTTTCAGCAAACTTTGAACAAAATGTTAAAGTCAAGCTGGTGAGGTGGTATAGTGAATAAACCACTTACCACTCACACCTGTTGACCTGAGTTTGATCCCCAGAGCACACATTAGGGTGGAAGTAGAGAAGTGACTCTGAAAGCTGTCCCGCAAGAACACAATGTGGCATGCATGCATCTCCCCCCACACACACATACACACAAGATTAAATAAAAATGTTCAATCATGTAAATGGCAACTACCTGAAGGCTCTAAAAAATAAAAAGCAGTAAGATCTTGAAGGAATCCAAATGTGATAGACTGTTTGGAGGCCCTATGCTCATTTTGTTTCCCAAGTATCTTTAGAATAATGCTTCTATTCACTTAAATAATACAGGAAATATGAGAAAATATATCGTGGTTATAGGTTATAAGTAAAAAGCAAAGGCTATTTCATGCAATAAGATCAAATTGAAAGATTGATGAATAAATTAACTATTTTCTACTATGAATACTTTTTTAAAAAAAATCAAGATTTTTAGTTTATGTGTATGTTTGCCTATGTGGTATGTGCACCATGTGAGTGCCTGGTGCCTGTGGAGGCTAAAAGAAAATATAAGATCCCCTTGAACTGAAGTTACAGACAGTTTTGAGCTACTACAAGTGGGTGCTAGGAATTGAACCCAGTATAACCAATACATGATAAGCAAGGCAGCAAGCAACACACCTCCAATGCCTCTGCATCAGCTTCTGACTCCAACCTCATGTCCCTTTTGGGTTCTTGCCCTGACCTTCATCAGTGATGAACTGTGATGTGGAACTGTAAGCTGAAATGAACTCTTTCCTTCTCAAGTTGCTTCGATCATGGTATTTTACTGCAGCAATAGTAACCCTAACAAAGATATTGTGTTAACAAATTCATGCAACAAAAATAATAAAAAAATTATTTCACTGATAAAAGAATATGCACTTCATAAAATTTCATGAAGGGTATATTCAAATAGTGTATTGTACTTTCTAACCTTAATAAATGATTTGCCTAAATATTTTATTGCATGTCAAAATTTATTGTTATATGAAAATGAAATATTGCAGTATATTAAAACTGCCAAGAAATCTAACTGCTAAGGTTTTCAGCTTTGAATTTCTACTTTTTCTAATACTGACAGAAACTTTGAATATTTGATAAGAGTTGTGGATTACTATTACATCAGAATCCTTGAGGTGATAAAGTATATTTTTTAATGAAAGTATACAAACATTACCACTTTGAAAGTAAAAAAATTTGTTGCTTGGTTTTTGACCAAGCATTGTAACAGTAATTTCAATGTTACTACAAAATTAAAAATCATTAGTATTGGGTATAGATAGCTTTAAATGTGTGTTTTTTTCCTCAGGTGCATATAAAACCATGGGTACAGGTGATAGAAAATTCTTGATCATCCATATATATAACTAGAAATAAATGTTAACATTATGGTAAGATGGTGCTAGAGACATGGCTCAGTGGGTAAAGGCACTTGGCATCAAGCTGGATAACCTATGTGTTGATCCACTTGAACCTACTTGGTGTAATAGAGAACTGACTCCCTCAGATTGTCCCCAGGCCCCCACATGTGTAGTGTGGAATGCATTTGCACATGTGCATGCACACACACACACACAAATGAAATATGTAGTAAAGTCCATTCATGAATATAACTTAGATCCCCTGCTCAGATGTAGCCCATGGCAGCTCAGTATCCAAGCCAGTTCCCTAGTAAGGGAAACAGGGACTATTTCTGACATGAACTCAGTGGCTGACTCTTTGACCTCCCCCCAGGGAGGAACAGCCTTACCAGGCCATAGGGGAGGACACTGTATCTAGTCCTGATGAAACCTGATAAGCTAGGGTCAAATAGAAGGGGATGCGAACCTCCCCTATCAGTGGACTTGGAGAGAGGCATGGGAAGAGATGAGCGAGGGAGGGTGGGATTAAGAGAGAGTGAGGGAGGGAGCTACAGCTGGGATACAAAGCAAAAGAAATGTACTTAATGTAAAAAAATGAAAAATTAATTAAAAAATCATAGTAAGAGCCAATCATTTCATCCTTCAAAAATCATGCATGGCTACTGGTAATAAGAACTGAGTGGTATCCACTTCTAAGTGGGTATATACCATGTGTGTGTTTTTGCTTCTGGGATACCTCACTCAGGATGAAGTTTTCTACATCCCACCATTTGCCTGCAAATTTCATTATTTCCTTGTTTTTAACAAATGTCCTTGCTGTGTACTTGAGCATATTTTGGATATATACCTAGGAGTGGTATAGTTGTATGAATCTTAAGGAAACACTATTCCTTATTGTCTGAGAAAGCACCAGATTGATTTCCAAAGTGGTTGTACAAGTTTACATTCCCACATATAAGATAGGATAAACATACTAAAATGTGCACACCTAAAAAAAGCTAAGCAAAAAGGAGGACCGGGGTAAGATAATCAATCCTCACTTAGAAAGACAAATGGGATGGATATTGGAAGTAGGAGAAAACAAGTGACAGGACAGGAGCCTACCATAGAGGGTCTCTGAAAGACTCTACCAAGCAGTGTATCAAAGCAGATGCTGAGACCCATAACCAAACCTTGAGCAGAGTGCAGGGAATCATATGAAAGAAGGGGGAGTTAGTAAGACCTGGGGAGGACAGGAGCTCCACAAGAACCAAATATATCTGGGCACAGGGGTATTTTATGAGACTGATTCTCCAACCAAGGACCATACATGGATATAACCTAAAACCCCAGCTCAGACATAGCCCAGGGCAGCTCAATATCCAAGTGGGTTTCCTACTTAGGGGAACAGGGACTATCTCTAACATGAATTCAGTGGCTGGCTCTTTGACCTTCTCCACTCCTCCCTGGGGGAGGCTCAGCCTTGCTAGGCCACAAAGGAAGACAATGCAGCCAGTCCTGATGAGACCTGATAAACTAGGATCAGATGGAAGGGGAGGAGAACCTCCCCTATCAGTGGACTTAGAGAGGGGCAGGAAGCAGATGAGGGAGGGTGGGTGGGATTGGGAGGGCATGAGAGAGGGGGCTACAGCTGGGATACAAAGTGAATAAACTGTAATTAATATAAAAAATAAAAATTTAATTAAAAAAAAAAACCGAGTGGGCCCTAACCCTCAAAAGTTTGAGACAAGAATGGAAGGAAGTTAGAGGTTAAATGCTAGTAAAGTTTTAAAATTTGTAGGCATTTGGGGACTAGATAGAGTGATGGCTCAGTGGTTAAAAGTACTTACTGTTCTTTCAAAGGACTAAAGTTCACTTCCCAGGACTAACATCTGGCATTTCACAACTGCCTGTAACTCTAGCTGTGGAGGATCTGATTCCTCTAGACTATGTGAACACCTGCACTCATGTGCACATACTCACATGCACACACACATAACATATAATTAAAAATATTAAAAACATAATAATATATATGTGCACTTTAACTACTCTTAATTTTTATAAAATTTTGTTTAAGTATGAGGTCAGAATGATGCAATAGAAGATAATATGTAAGTCTATCAAGACTTTGTTTCTGGTTCTTAGTTTAGTGAGAAGCCAACTTCTCTATCAAACCCAAATAATTTAACCCACATGGCAAAAGGCAGTAAGGGGTATTACCTTTTGAAACTTAATTGTTATTTAAATCAATACCACTTTTATTCTCATGTTTTTATAATGTGACATTTTGCTTTCAATCAAGAATTCTTGAATCATCTCACATTTACTTTTTTATTCCTTTCTGCAACATTTCCAAACTTCCCTGAGAGCCAACATGTATAGGATTACATTTGAAGAACACAATAGCTCAAGCCTCAACCTCTGCAACTTTTAGTTCTTCACATCTCTCATTTATTCAGATTTCCCTAGTGTATTTCTCAGATGCTGGCAGTTCATGTCTTTAAAATGTAACCAGATTCTCATTCCTACAGAGCTTTCTTCAACAAAGACTTCCAGAACCACATGGGATCCGCGCAGAAGATGTTCTACTAAAACAAAATAACTTAAGACTTCTCATTGGCATTGAGGCTCAAGGGTGAATATAAACTTTTACTGGAGAAGTCATTGCAAAGAAATTGAAGTTAGACTTCTATGAAACAACTGAGTCTACAAATGAAGGACATAGAAAATATTTTAAGGTAATACATGTAAATTATATGTGAAGATAAATTGATGGAAGATGATTTTTAAAATTTCAGTCCAGTGTAGAAATAATTAAAATATGGCATTCAGTAAATATATTAACTTGCTGGGGATAAAAAGCTGATGTAGCAGTTAGGGGTATTTTTCTAATAGAGGACCTTGGTTTGGTTCCCACCACCCCCGTGATTGCTCATAACCATCTGTAGGCATACATGTGGTGCATACATTCATGCAAGCAAAACACTCATACATGTAAAAGAGAGAAATGTAGATTAGATAGACAACATATACAGCACAGACAGTTGGATAGATAGATGCAGAAATAGATAAGTACACACATAATGTTTACATAGAATTTACTATATCCTTAATGATATAAAATAGATCAGTGCTGTTTACAAAAAAGAATACCAAAACAAACTATCTTAGAATTATCAGACATTAATACAGACTGATCCAAGATAAGTTGAGACCGAGTCCTCCAGAGGTCAACTTACCATTGAATTCCCACTTGATTGTAAGGTGGTAATGAGACTGCATTGTAGTGGTTGAATACTTAATTTAATATGTACTTCAATTTTCTATAAACTTAAACATGTGCGATCTAGATTATTTTCATTCCAAGGCTTATTATAGAAATGATATATTTTTAAAAATCTCCTGAAATATTTAAATATATTTCTCTTCGTCCTAATTTAACAATGCCTATCCATTTTCTAAATACATATTTTTCTAAATGACAAAAGCTACTCAATCAGTATGAGAAATATTTTCTTTGTGATAAAAATAAAGCTACCAATCTGTTAGAGCAATGAACCATCATAATGATAAACAAATTACTGTCCTTGGTAAATTCAATAAACACCACTTAAATGGAAAGCTGAAGCCAAATAGAAATTACTAATAGAGATAAATCAGGTAGTTAGCAACATCATTGAAAAACAACTGTGTGTACTTTAATAGACATTAACAGCTTCTGTGCTTTTAAAAAGATACATTAAGCACCACTCAATACTCCAAGGGTAAACCTTTAAGGAATTATATAAAGGATGATTTGTCTTATCTACGCTTATTACAAATATTTACCCTGGAGTGTTAATATGCTTTAAAATTATCAATAGAATAAAACACATTGACCCATCAAATATAATGTGTAAGGCACTGTCAAAATATTTTCTAGATCTGAAGTCTGAAATTTGTTCTTTCCTTCTCTGAATAATAAACTGTTTGTTTGTTTGTTTGTTTGGTGGTTGGTTGGTTTGTTGGGTTTTTTTTCATGCTTTAGAAAATAAAAACCTATTAGAATAGTAGTCAGGAGACTTTATTATTTTAAATTATTGATTCATATTACAATATAGTTGGTTTTCACAAGTATCTACCTCAGTAAATCTTTGCAAAGTATACAATAATAGAATAAACAGACAGATTAAGAAAGGAAGCATTACATAAGCCTCTTCACCTTTCTTCCCAGTCATTCAACCTCTCTGCTGGCTCTCACCCTGCTTTCCAATAGTATAAATACTCTTTTGCCTGATATTGATGTTTATGTCACAGAATCACAGAGTTTAGACTCATTTTATTTTTGACTGGCTTCTTCCAAAATCATACATGAGGTGCTCATCTGCATTGCTGCGTGTATTGTAGTTTCGGTTTGTGTTTGTTACTAAATAGTATTATATTGTGCATCTATAGATCCAGTGTATATTTTTCTTGTTTCTGGAATTTGGATGTTTTACTGTCAGGCTATCACAACCCATGATACACAGGTCATTTTGTTATTGCTTTGGGTAAACATACCATTATATAGCTGAGAATGGTACTAAAAGGTAACATGCCATTATTAATTTGTAAGTAATTTTCAAAATTGAAAAATGCAATGAACTTGTTTCTCATTCTCATACACACATGCAAACACATATATACACATATATGTGAGTATATATAAGCAAAGGGATTTCTTCATTTACTACAGTGAGTATTATGTACTCATCTGTGCTTTTTATATATTATGCAAAATCAGTAAATCATTAAAATAAGGAACAGTAGTCAAACATAGGCATAACAATGTTAATTCCCATTTCAATAATATTTCATCACCTATAAAGGGGCGTTTTGCTTAACCATGTCACAGTAATTGAAATGAGAAACATGCATGTGAGATGGAGAATCTATTATCTACAGCAGTGCTCACAAAATGAGTTGCTGACATTTTAAAGTGATTTCAATGATCTCTTAAATTGAATGACACTTGTACTGTGTAGTTTTGTGTCTTGACAGAATCAGGAGTTGTTTTGGAAGAAGGAATCTCAATTTAGAAAATATCTCCATCAGACTGACCTGTAGGCAAGCCCATGGTGCATGTTTTTGATTGATGATTGATGTGAAAGGCCCAAGCTCACTGTGGTTGGTGCCACCCCCTGGGAAATCTGTTCTGAGTTGTATAAGAAAGTAGCCCATGGCAGCTCAGTGTTCAAGTAGGTTCCCTAGTAAGGGGAACAGGGACTGCCTCTGACATAAATTCAGTGGCTGGCTCTTTGACACCCCTGCCCCCAGGGAGGAGTAGCCTTTTCAGGCCACAGAGGAGGACATTGCAGCCAGACTTGAAGAGACCTAATAAGCTAGGTTTAGATGGAAGGGGAGGTGGACCTCCCCTATCGGTGGACTTGGAGAGGGGCATGAGAGTCGATGAGGAAGGGAGGGTGGGATTGGGAGGGAATGAGGAAGGGGGCTACAGCTAGAATACAAAGTGAATAAAATATAATTAGTGTAAAAAATAAAAATTTAATTAAAAAAAAAGAAAGCAAACTGATCAAGCCAGGAGGAGTAAGCCAATAAGCACCACCCCTCCACAGCAGCTCCATCAGTTCCGGCCTCTAGATTCCTGCCCCTCTTCAGTTCCTGCCCTTACTTCCCTCAGTGGTGGACTGTTACCTGGAAGAGTAAGATGCAATAAACTATTTTCTCCCCCAAATTTTTATTGTCATGTTGTTATGACAGCAATGGAAACTCAAACTAAGACATCACTCAACTATGATTTCTGGTGGTTGCAGTGATGTTTATAGTTCTACAAATGTTTATCACATAAGCATTTGAAAGAACTTCTGTTCATATTGTGACAGATATCCATCACAAGAAAAAGAGGCTCAAATCCATTGTCTTAAAGGCTTTAATTTATATACTGTTTCTAAAGCTTTCTACACATTTTTTTCAAAAATAATATATTTTATTATGATAAGCAAAGAGCAAGTAAAATAAACCACTCTTTGATTGCTACTCTAAATATGAATATACAAGTAAGGAGTCAAACAGTATGCAGAGCTTCATTTCCTGGTAAGATAGCAAGGGGTCTGGAAAAACACCCTGAAAAACCTCTTCCCTTTCTGATTCAGAACTACTAGCCCTTCCTGCATATTCTTTGGTTGTGTAAGTGTATGTGTGAATATTTTTAATTGAAAATATATTATTATCCTTCAGATCATAATCATTGCCCACCCCCACACACACGCACTCCTCCCAGCTGCCCCTCCCTCTCCACACTTCCTCAGATCTAAGTCCCTTCTTTTCCTCTTCAGAAAAGAGCAGGACTTCAAGAGATGACAGCCAAACAGAACAAATCAAGATACAAGAAGAGACAAAAGCCCTCATAGGAAGGCTGGAAAAGGCAACCCCTGAATAGGAGACATAAAACGTCCCAAGAACAGGTAAAAGAGTCAGAGAAACACCCACTCCCACTTTAGGAATCTCACAAAAGCACCATACTAAATGCCATAATATATGCCTAAGACGTGGTCCCACTGTCACTTAAGTCTATGAATTCATGTGATCCCGTGATCCCTCCTTAATTGATTCAGTGGATCATGTTCTCCTGGTGTCCTCCATCCCCTCTGACTCCTGCAATCTTTTCCAGCCCTCTTCCAGTGGGCATTCCCTATCTATGATAGGAGGAACCTGATGGACTCTCTCTCCATGTAATGTCTTGCTGTTGGAGGAAGCCTCTTTGAATACAACTGGACAAGGCACTGATCTGTGAGTATAGCCAAATATCATTAAGAATCATTTCGTGTTTTTTATTTTTTTATTTTACTTTATTTTTGCTAATTGTGTTTGGTTCTACCCTAGGTCTCTGGGTTATCCAGTTTCTGTTTTCTGGCCATCCAGGCTTCCTCTCAGGGAGTACACCTCAAATTAAACTAAACATTGGTTGGCCAAATTTTCCACATGTTTTGCATCCCCATTGCCACAGCACATCTTGCAAGCAGGAGAGATTGTAAATGGAGGGGTTTGTGGCTTTAATTTTTACGTATTTCTGGGTGTGCCTAAGCATATGTATATACAGATGTGCATGCAGGACCCTTAGAGACCAGAAGGCGGCATTGGATGTTCCGGAGAAACAGGCAGTTGTGAGTCACCATGTAGGTGCTGGATTTCTAAACCAAGTCTTCTACAAGAGTAGTAAGTATTCTTAACCACTGAGCCATCTCTCCACACCTTTAGTCCAAACTGTTGCTATTCTTTATATAAAGAAATACATTTTAATGATAGCCTATAAAAATAATTTGTCTACTAAAGAACATTAACATATTTTCAATGTTCTTATTTTTTAAATATGAAATGTTCTTCTGCAATACTGATAGATCAGTGTGCTTTGATCTGCCTTCATCAGATAAGCTTCCTCCTGCAGCAGATGGGAAGAGATAGAGACCCACAGCTAAACATTATGCAGAAAGTGAGAGACCTTTGATCACTCAGTCCTAAATAAGCTATCTCCATCAAATCCCTCCTGTCAGGGCTCAGTGAATACATAGAAAAGGAGGCAGAAAAAGTATAAAAGCCAGAGAGGATAGAGAACACAGCTCTCTAAATCAACTGAGCAACAGTCATATGAATTCACAGAGACATAGGCAGAATATGCTGCATGAGTCTGTGCCAGGTTATCTGTGTGTGTGTATATATATTATATATGTATATGTGTGTATATATATATATATATATATATATATATATATATATATATATGTGTGTGTGTGTGTGTGTGTGTGTGTATGTGTGTATACATATATGTGTGTGTGTGTGTTTTCCTCATTTCTTTTTCTAATTTTTATTGATTACAGTTTATTCACTTTGTATCCCAACTTTACCTACCTCCCCCATCCCCTCCCAATCCCACCCTCCCTCCTTCTTCTTCTCCTATGCCCCTCCACCACTGCAGTGATAGGGGAGGTCCTCCCCCCTTCCATCTGACCCCATTCTGTCAGGTCTCTTCAGGACTGGCTTCATTATCTTCCTTTGTGCACTGATAAGGCTGTTCCCTCCTCAGGAGGAGGAGATCAAAGAGCCAGCCCATGAGTTCGTGTCAGAGATGGGCCCTGTTTCTATTACTGGGGAATCTTCTTGGACACTGAGCTGCCATGGGCTACATCTGTGCAGCAGTTCTAGGTTATCTCCACGCATGGTCCTTGTTTGGAGTATCAGTCTCACAAAAGACCCCTGTGCACAGATTTTTTTGGTTCTGTTGCTCTCCTCAAGATCCAGCTATACCACTCCTAGGCATATAGCCAAAAGATGCTCAAGTATACAACAAGGATATTTGCTCAACCATGTTTTTAGCAGCTTTATTTGTAATAGCTTGAATCTGGAAACAACCCAGATGTCCCTCAAGTGAGGAATGGATACAGAAATTGTGGCACATTTATGCAATGGAATACTACTCAGCAATTAAAAACAAGGAAATCATGAAAAGATCAACATGAGTGAGGTATCCCAGAAACAGAAAGACACACAAGGTATATACTCACTCATAACTGGATATTAGACATATAATATAGTATAAACCTACAAAAATCAGTATACCTAAAGAAGTTGAGCTAGAAGGAGGACCCTGGGTAAGATGATAAATCCTCACTCAGAAAAGCAAACAGGATGGACATTGGAAGGAGAAAATAGGAAACAGGACAGGAACCTACCACAGAGGGCCTCTAAAAGACTACCCAGCAGTGTATCAAACCAGATACTAAAACTCATAACCAAACATTGGGCAGAGTGCAGGGGATCTTATGAAAAAAGGAGGAGATAGTACAACTTGGAGAAGACAGGAGCTCTACAAGGAGAGCAATAGAATCAAAAAAATGTGGCCACAGGGGTCTTTTCAGAGAATGATACTCTAAACAAGGACCATTCATGGATATAGCCTAGAACCCCTGCTCAGATGTAGCCCATGGCAGCTCAGTATCCAAGTGGATACACTAGTAAGGGGAATAGGGACTGTCTCTGACATGAACTCAGTGGCTAGCTCTTTGACCGCCTCCCCTCTCCCCCGATGGGGGAGCATCCTTGCCAGGCCACAAAGGAGGACAATGCAGCCACTTCTGATGAGACATGATAAGCTAGGGTCAGATGGAAGGGGAGGAGGACCTCCCCTATCCGTGGACTTGGAGATGGGCTTGGGAGGAGATGAGGGAAGGAGGATAGGATTAGGAAGGAATGAGGGAGGGGGCTACAGCTAGGATACAAAGTGAATAAACAGTAATTAACATAAAAAATAAAAATTTAATTTAAAAAATATGTGTATATTTGGGGTAGGAGAAATGAGTAGGTGACTAAGAGCATTTGTTCTTAAAGAGGACCTGACTTTAATTCCCAAAACCTAGAGCCCCATTCAACAACCATCCATAACTCTAGTACCAGGGACCCAACACCCTCTTCGGACCTCCAAGGACACCAGGCACTCACATATATGTGAAGAAAACACTCATATACACGAACTAAAACTAAAAATGCATTTTTCAAAAACGATGCATATCTTTAAATAGCTTGCTTTCCCACTGACAATTCCTACTCTCTTCTTTGCCTATCCTAAGCCTGAAGGTCAAAAAATGAAGAGTTTTTAAAAAGTGGAGACTGAATTTTGACAGTGTCTAAAATAATGTTAATTGTAAAGGTTAATAGAAGAAGACAAGAATATGGAGATTAGTCATGCCTAAATGTGTAAGTACATGGTGTGTTCAAAGCAGCTGATCACTGTGTCCATGTTTGAATCACTGCATTTCATAATTTTTCCATAAGTTCTTATTTGGTAAAATAAATTTAGTAAAATAGATATAGCAATGGCTTTTCCCCAGGATTGTAGGAAATTTAAATAAGACATATGGTAGCGCCTAATGTATTTTAGGTACTCAAAGACTTTGCCTGACTCGTTCTCATTTCTTTTTGTTTTGTTTTGTTTTACAATTTATTCATTATATATCCTGATTGAAGCCCCCTCCCTCAAACTCCTCCCAGTCCTACTCTCCTTCCCTCTTTCCCCTCCATTCCCTTCCCCTAGTCCTTGGAAAGGGAGAGTGTTCCTCCTCTGCCATCTGCCCATAGCTTGTCAAGTCTCATTAGGACTGCCTGGATCCGCTTCCTATGTGGCCTGGGAAGGCCGCTTTGCCACATTTCTTAAAACTCACATAGATTTTTTCTGTCTTTTTGAAGCTTAATTTACTTCTTTTGCTGCATTATAGTTAATTCTTTACTGCTATATTTAGTTCTATTTATACTCTGACGCTTCCTTGACTTGCAGTCTTAGTACGAGCAAAATAATAATATAGGCATGTTTATAAGCAGCTTTGATTGTTGGTATTTAGTAAATATTTATTGATAACTATAACAGAAAGGACTACTCAATTACAGTGGGTTATGTAAAAAAATACAGAGCTAGATAAATTCAAAGTAGGAAATAGATGAGAACTTAAAAAAGTGGAAAAAATGTAAAAAGCCTTTAGAAATGGTAGTAGGACCAAACAAATAGACTGTGTCCATGCATACACAAGAGGGTGGGTGCCACATGACTTTAATTCCGGCACTCAATGGCCAGAGGCATGTGGATTTTTGTGAGTTTGAGTCCAGGCATAAGAACACAAGAATATAGAATGAGACACTAGTCTGGATTTACCAAACATCAAATAATCAGAAAAAAATGAAAGGAAGAGTGAACTTTTGTATAGTTTTTATTTTTTTAAGATTTATTTATTTTTATGTGTATAAATATTCTATGTACATGGTGTACATGCCAGGTGGCCAAAGCTGTCAGAAGACAGAGTCAAATCCCCTGGAACTGGAGCTACAGAAGCTTATGAGCCAACCATATGGGTACTGGAAACCAAACCTGGGTCATATGCAAGAACAAGTGTTCCTAACCACTGAGACATCTATCTAGCTCCCTTGCATCCTTTTCAAAATAACAAAAATAAATACTCTTCTATGAAACTGAATTTGGCTCTGGAGGCTGCAAAATCTAGGTTATTTCATGTTACGGGGATTAATCTTGGCAAATTTTCTAAATTCTCACACATACTACCTAGGGTATTAGTACCTAATCAATGTGTATAACAAGCAGGTAAGTTATAGTTTACATGTGAAACATCCCCCAGAAATTCATGCATTTGTGCACAGATTTCTAAGCTGGTGGCACTGTTTTGGGAGGTGGAACTTATGGGAAACAGAGGTGGATGTTAAAGTTTATAATTCAGCCCTTCTTTTGGCTATATTCTTTTATTTCCTTGTTTTAGAAGCTGTTCCTCCAGCTCCACAAGAAGACCAACATACCCAACTAACCAAAGCCTAGAAGGACTTGTGGAGACTGAAGTACCAACCGAGAACCATGCATGAAATGAATCTAGGCCCCCTATGCAGATGTATCCCATGGCAGCTCAGTCTCTATGTGGGTACCCTAGTAAGGGGAGGAGGACCTGTATAACAAGGACTCTCTTACATACTTTTCAATCACTTCCCCCTAGCAAGGCTGCCTTCCCATTGTACAGTGGTAAAGAATGCACTCAATCCTGATAAATCTCGAAGTGTAGGGATGGGTAGATGTGGGGGGTCCATTTTCTGAGGAGGGGAGAGGGAAGTATGGTGGGACTGGGAGGAGAGGAGGGAGAGGACTACAATTGGGATGTAAAGTGGATGAATAAATTAATAAATGAAAAATATATAAAAAGAAGCTGTTCCTTCGAGATCCTGACACCATGTGTGACACCATTTCAGCTACTATGCCTTCCCTATCATGATACAGTATATTCTCTAAAACATTAACCAGAATCAGTGCTTCCTCCTCCCTTAAACTGTCATAACAATGACAACAGTCATTGAAGAAGTCATAACAGAAACTGAAGAAGTCTCTCAAAGTAAAACATTAACTACAGTGGCAGGAATAAAAATGTGCCCCAAATGGTAGAATACCTTTGTTTATGCTTTCCATCTTATAAATTTAAAAATACAGCAATTTGCCATGTCAAATATTTTCAAAGTCATACATATGGTAAATATTAAAATTTTGAACTAAAAAAACTGTGTGGTGGTACATGCCTGTAATCCCAGAAATCAGAGTGGGAGAGGCAGGAGGATCTCTGTAAGTTTGAGGCCAGCCTGGTCTACACACAGCCAAGGATACATACACAAAAAAAAAGCGGTCTCGAAAAGCCAAAAAAAAAAAAAAAAGTAAAGAAAAAAATTGACATAAAGTCCATGATGAACAACTAGCAAAAGCTTACATTCTTTCTAACATATTGTGTTAGGTTTGCGTTAGGTTTATGGTAGAAGCAAGGAATCTTGACATAAAAACAAAGCAGAACTGTCACTATAAAAGGGGAGGGCTGGCACAGACCTGACCCTGTTAGTGGTAGAGATTTCATTTAGCCTAAATGGCTAACACAATAATCTACATACTGTAAATGCCACAGTTTCTAAACCAACCATGAAGGAGTCAGTCTCATCATTTTTAACCTCCCAAAATACCACCAAATGTTCCTGGAAACCTAGATGCCATTCTGTGGGGAAAATTAACATAACCAGTAAGTGTTACTGTTAGAAGGTAAAACATAGTAAATAAGAACATAGCCCTTGCATATACATGGTTTTAAATTCTGAAATTTTCACCTATTATCTCAGTCATTTAACATAGTTAGGGTTAACATTCCTAGTAAATGAAAATTTAACTTAATAGTGTATGCAATACACTGTCCACACACGTTAGCTATCTTGGATACCTTATTAGTATGGATTCATCCCTAGTTCTCACTTCTTTGACTCATGTACACTGGCTTTCTGGCTTTCATACAGTTGGACATAGGTGCTTAAACAGCTCCAACTAATATAGTATAAATTGAAATATCAGGAGTTATTTAGGTAAACAGAAAAAAAAACTTGCATGACCTCTGATTTTTTTTCCTCTGCTCTGGTATTCTGGAAACATGTCAAACTGGTCATATGAAAAAAATAGTATGTTTGGCCAGGTTTGGATCTCACAGAAGTCATGTGGTATTGAATATGAGCACTTAGTGATAAAATGTTTAAGTTAATGAGATTAAAATTTACCATGCTACCCTGGTAAAATCAAGTCCATCTTGCCTAGTGCAGATACTATCACTATATATTCTTAGTTTGTGCTTAGTATCTATCACTGTATTGTGTTATGCACTTTGCTTTATATTTTTTATAATATAGACAATATAAACTAATAGAACTGAAAAACAAATAAGTTTTAAAATATATTTTCTCACTTTTAAATCTTTAAACAATGACACATTAATTTCTTGTTTATTATTATCCTGGATTTTTATTTTTATATTTTACTTTATGTGTGTCCATTTTTTGCCTGTATTCAGTGTGTTGGCCTGGTGCCCAGAGAGGCTTTAAGAGTGCATCAGATGTCCTGAAACCTGAGCTCAGATAGTTGTGAGCCATCATATTGGTGCTGGGAATTTAACTTGGGTCCTGTGCAAGAGGAGCAATTGCTCTTAAGTGCTGAACATCTTCCCAGCCCTGACATCCATTCTTTTATTAATTTTTTTTACTTCATTATAAATTTTAGGTTTGTTTCCTTTTTTGTTTATATATTTTTTAATTCTTTATTAATTACTTTATTCACTTTGCATCCCCCCGTGGTTCACTCCCTCCTCCTGTCCCAATCCCTCCCTTCCTCCACCTTCTGCATGCATGCCCCTCCCCAAGTCCACTGATACGGAAGGTCTTCTTTTCCTTCCTTCTGATCTATGACAGTTCAGTGTCCAAGTGGGTTCCATTGTAATAGGAACAAGGACTGTCTCTGACATGAACTGATTGGCCTGCTCTTTGATCACCTTCCCCTGAGGGGGAAGCATCATTACCAGGCCACAGAAGAAGACAATGCAGCCACCACTGATGAGACCTAAATTTTAGGTTTTAATCCTCTAATACATAAGACATTGTAGCAGAAAGCCATTGGTGGTGCTCTTTTTTAAAACTCTACTTTTTTTTGGCGGTGGGGAGGAGTAGGCCTCTACCTCCCTTCCACCAACCTCCCAACCTTCAGTAGGAAAGAGAAAAGGTTAGTAGAGAGAGAAGTCCCAGACCACTTTACTTTTCCTGGCTAGTTATGGTAAAGGGGCTCCTTTAGGGCTCTGTACCAATCTCTGCCAACCACCGAGTCAGCTAGCAGTCTCCTTCATGATGTCTGTCTACTCCAAACCACCACACTGTCTTTGGTCTTTCTGTCTGTCCAAAATGTTCCATGCCACATGCCAACACCTAACACCACACCAAACTCCATCGAACACCACTGAACTCCCCCTTGTAGGCCTCATATTTACACTCTAAGAGTCCTAGACCATGCCCCTCTCCATGTGGCACATGTGAAGCCATAACCAGCTAGCAATGATCACACCCTGCATGTGACAATAAACAGGTATGGACAAACTATAGCCTAACTAAAATCCCAGAGGTGTGATTAAAACAAAAGTATTTGCATAACATGCAAAGAATTTCCATTACAGATATTCTTTGTTTCTTTATTCCACTATTTCCTTTGCTATACAGAAGCCTTTTGATTTCATATGGTTATGATCCTATTTGTCAGTTGTTCTACTTCCTAGGAATCTGGAGTCCTATTGAGAAAGTCCTTGCCTATCCTTGAATCTTGAAGTGTTTCCCTAATTTTTTTCCTTTTAACAGTTTCAGAGTTTAACATCTCATATTAACGCTTCTGACTCCTTTGCAGTTGATTTTTGGGAAGTGTGAGCCAGGAATCAGGTTTCATTCTTTTTTTTTTAACTTTTATTAATTACACTTTATTCATTTTGAGATCGGGGATGGAGATACCTCCAGATGATCTGTTGTTGTACAGGATTTTTTTGGAAATTCTGGGTTTTTTGTTTCTCCATCCCCGATCTCAAGTTGTACTACAGAGCAATATTAATAAAAACTGCATGGTATTGGCCTAAAAACAGAAAGGAGGATCAATGGAACCGCATAGAAGACCCAGAAATAAACACACACACACACCTATGAATACTCGATTTTTGACAAAGAAGCCAAAACCATTCAATGGAAAAAAGACAGCTTCTTCAACAAATGATGCTGGTCAAACTGGATGTCCATATGCAGAAAAATGAAAATAGATCTATATTTATCACCCTGCACAAAACTAAAGTCCAAGTGGATCAAAGACCTCAACATAAAACCAGATACTCTAAATCTGTTAGAAGAAAAAGTGGGGAACAGCCTAGAACTCATTGGCACAGGAGACAACTTCCTGAACAGAACACCAACAGCACAGGCTCTAAGAGCAACAATCAATAAATGGGACCTCATGAAACTGAAAAGCTTCTGGAAAGCAAAGGAAACCGTCATCAAAACAAAACGCCTGCCTACATATTGGGAAAGAATCTTCACTAACCCTTTATCTGACAGAGGACTAATATCGAGTATATACAAAGAACTAAAGAAGCTGAAAAGCAGCAAACCAAGCAATCCAATTAAAACATGGGGAACAGAGCTAAACAGAGAATTCTCGACAGAGGAATATCGAATGGCAGAGAAACACTTAAAGAAATGCTCAACCCCATTAGTCATCAGGGAAATGCAAATCAAAACAACCCTGAGATATCACCTTACACCCATCAGAATGGCCAAGATGAAAAACTCAAGTGACAACACATGCTGGAGAGGTTGTGGAGAAAGGGGAACCCTCCTCCACTGCTGGTGGGAATGTAAACTGATACAACCACTCTGGAAATCTATCTGGTGCTTTCTAAGACAATTAGGAATAGTGCTTCCTCAAGACCCAGCTATACCACTGCTAGGTATGTACCCAAAGTTTGCTCAAGTACACAAAAGGGATATTTGCTCAACCATGTTTATAGCAGCATTATTTGTAATAGCCAGAACCTGGAAACAACCCAGATGTCTATCAACGGAGGAATGGGTACAGAAATTGTGGTATTTTTACACAATGGAAAACTACTCAGCAGTCAAAAAGGAGGAAATCATGAAATTTGCAGGCAAATGGTGGGATCTAGAAAAGATCATCCTGAGTGAAATATCCCAGAAAGATAAAGACAAACACGGTATGTACTCACTTATATAGACCTATAAGATATGATAAACATAATGAAATCTATACACTTAAAAAAGATAATCAAGAGAGCGGACATGGGGTAAGATGATCAATCCTCGTTTAGAAAGACAGATGGGATGCGCATTGAACATATGACAGGAGTCTACTGAGTGCATTTGAAAGACTCTAACTAGCAGTGTTTTCAAAGCAAAGACTCAGGACCAAACCTTTGGCAGAGTACAGGGAATCATAAGAAAGAAGGGGAGTTAGTCTGATGAGGAAAGGATAGGAGCTCCACAAGGACCAAATATATCTGGGCACAGGGTCTCTTCTGAGACTGGCATGCAACCAAGGACCATGTATGAATGAATGTAACCTAGAACCTCTGCTCAGATGTAGCCTGTGGTAGCTCAGTAACCAATTGGTTTCCCATAGTGAGGGGAACAAGGACTATTTCTAACAGGAACTCAATGACAGGCTCTTTGACCTCCCCACCCCCCAAGGGAGGAGCAGTCCTGTTAGGCCACAGAGGAGAGCTTTGCAGCCAGTCCTGAAGATACCTGATAAAACAGGATCAGATGAATGGGGAGGAGGTCCCCCCTATTAGTGGACTTGGCAAGATGCATGGTGGAGATGAGGGAGGGAGGGAGGGAGGGAGGGAGGAAGGGAGGGAGGGAGGGACTGGGAGGGAATGAGGGATCAGAACATGGCTGGGATACAAAGTTAATAAAATGTAACTGATAAGAAAAAAATAAAATTCAAAAAAAAAAAAAGAAAAGAAAAGATCATCCTGAGTGAGGTATCCTAGAAACAGAAAGACACACGTGGTATATATTCACTTATAAGTGGATATGAGCCATAAAATGTAGGATAAACATACTAAAATCTAGTCTTAAAGAAACTAAACAACAAGGAGGACCCTAGGGAAGATGCTTAATCCTCACTCAGAAGGGCAAATGGTAGACATCAGAAGTAAGAGAAGACAACGAATAGGACAAGAGCGTTCCACAGAGGACCTCTGAAAGACTCTACCCACCAGGGTATTAAAGGAGATACTAAGACTCATAGCCAAACTTTTGACAGAGTGCCAGAATCCATATGGAAGAAGAGGGAGATAGAGAGACATGGAGTGGACAGAAACTCCACAAACAGAACAGAGCCAAAAAAAAAAAAAAAAAAAACCCTCGTCCCAGGAAGGACGGCAAAGACTGATTCTCCAACCAACGACCTTGCATGGAGAAGACCTAGACCCCCTGTTTAAAGGAAGCCCGTTGGCCACTAAGTTTACAAGTGGGTTTCCTAGTAAGGGGTACATGGGCTGTCTGACATGAATTCAGTGGGTGGGTTTTTGATCAAATCCTGCTGGGCGGGGGGGGGGTGGCCTTGCCAGGCCACAGAGAAAGTAATAAAGTCAGCCTTGATGAGACCTGATAAGCTAATGTCAGACAGAAGGGGAGGAGATCCCTCTCCATCAGTGGACTAGGGAAAGGGCATAGGAGGAGAAGAGGGATGGTGGTGGGATTGGGAGGAGATGAGGGAGCAGGCTGCAACTGGGATACAAATTGAGTAAATTGTAATAAATAAACAGGTAAATAAAATAATATAAAAAGATTATCCATTCTCCTTGTGTATTCTTTACACTGTTGCCAAAGTTCAACAAACACTGAATATTTGCATTTGAGTTCCATTGCTTTGTATTTCTACACTGCTTTGTATTATTATCTTTATCCTAACAGTATCACATGCTTTAAGTTGTTGTCTATTCTGGATATTCTTGGACTCCAGTGGAATTTTATTCTTTTATTTCTCCTACCTTAGCTTTAGTGTTGCCATTTTTTTTGGATTTGAAGACAGGCTAGCCTGGAACTCACCAGGTAGCTCAGAATGACTTCAGTCTCACAGTCCCCTTGCTTCAGCTTCCGAAGTGATGATACTTACATGCTTATTCAGTATACTGCTTTCCATAGTTATAGGCATTATACCAGTTTTGAGTTCACTAATCCATAAACATGGAGTCTTTTTATTTCTTTGAGTATTTTTAATTTCTTTCATATTTTTTGGTATACATCAAGTACAGTCATTTTATTTGTAAGGATTTAATCATTGCTGGTGTTACTCCAAACATTGTTATTCATTTCCTTTTTGTGTAACTCACTCTCAATGTATGAAAATGCAACTGGTCTTTGGATGCTAGTTTTATATATCCTGAATTCAATTAAATTGAACTAGTTTGAATAGTTTGTGGTAACTAATTATGTAAACTTCATAATCTATTGACTAATTTCTGAAAATTAATCTATTGACTAATTTCTGCAAAACATTTTCACATGCATTAAAATATAAAGTTCTTTTGATTTTATTATGACATACTATTTTTAATAATATTTGTAACAGAATTTCTACAATTCAGAAATTTTGTTGAAGATGGTAAAATATTCAGGACTCCCTCGATGGTTTCCCATTACTGAACTGCAACTGAATAAATGAAGCTGTCTGGTCATCTGTCTATTCCTCATCACATATACCATGTGGGAATCAAGTGTGGTTAATCAAATATAGATTCAGTTATGAGCCTATGGAATAGTTATTCATAAAACAGAAGTATGAGTTTAGAGAGATGCAGTCTGAAGTCTATACAGAATTGGAGGCGTTAGAATATTTTCTTATCATTAAGACACTCTAAAAATGTCATTTTCTCTTTAAAATTTTATTTTTTAATATTAGTTACAGTTTGTTAACTTTGTATTCCTGCTGTATCCCACTCCCTCTTTCCCTGCCAATCCCACCCTCCCACCCTCAGCTCCTCCCTGCCCCTTTAAAGGCCACGGATAAGGGAGAACCTCCTCCCCTACATCTGATATTGGTTTCTCAGGTGTCTTCAGGACTGGCTGCAAAGTCCTCCTCTGTGGACTAGCAGGGCTGCTTCTCCTCGGGGGGGGGGGGGTGTGTGTCAAAGAGCCTGCCATCGAGTTCATGTCAGAAACAGTCCCTGTTCCCATTACTAGGGTACCCACTTGGGTACTGTGCTACCAAGGGCTACATCTGAGCAGTGGCTCTAGGTTGCATCCATACATGCCATACATGGTCCTTGTTTGGAGAAACAGTCTCATAAAAGACCCCTGTGCCCAGATATATTTGGTCCTCATGGAACTCCTGTCCTCTCCAGGTCTTATTAACTCCCCCCCACACCTTTTTTTTTTTTTTTTTGATTCCCTGCATTCTGCTTGAGGTTTAGTTAGGAGACTTAATATCTGCTTTGATACACTGCTAGGTAGAGTCTTTCAGAGGCCCTCTGTGGTAGGCTCCTGTCCTGTTACTTGTTTGCTCCTACATCCAATGTCCATCCAATTTGTCTTTCTAAGTGAGGATTGATCATCGTACCTTGGGTCCTCTTTCTTGTTTCTCTTCTTTAGGTGGATAGATTTCAGTATATTTATCCTATCTTATAGGTCTATATAAGTGAGTATATACCATGTGTGTCTTTCTGCTTTTGGCATACCTCATTCAGGAGGATTGTTTCTAGGTCCAACCATTTGCCTGCAAATTTCATGATTTCCTCGTTTTTAATTGCTGAGTAGTATTCCATTGTGTAAAAGTACCACAATTTCTGTATCCATTCCTCAACTGAGGGACATCTGGGTTGTTTCCAGGTTCTGGCTATTACGAATAAAGCTGCTACAAACATGGTCCTTGTGTACTTGAGCCTCTTTTGGATATATGCCTAGGAGTGATATAGCTTGGATCTTGAGGAAGCACTATTCCTAATTGTCTGAGAAAGCACCAGATTGTTTTCCAAAAGTGGTTGTACAGTTTGCATTCCCACCAGCAATGGAGGAGGGTTCCCCTTTCTCCACAACCTCTCCAGCATGTGTTGTCACTTGAGTTTTTTATCTTAGCCATTCTGGTGGGTGTCAGGTGAAATCTCAGGGTCCTTTTGATTTACATCTCTCTGATGGCTAAGGATGTTGAGCATTTCTTTAAGTGTTTCTCTGCCATTCTGTATTCTTCTACTGAGAATTCTCTGTTTAGCTCTGTACCTCATTTTTTAATCAGATAGCTTGATTTGCTGCTTTTTAACTTCTTTAGTTCTTTATATATTCTGGATATCAGCCCTCTGTCAGATACAGGGTTGGTGAAGATCCTTTCCCAGTCTGTAGACTATCGTTTTGTTTTGATGACTATGTCCTTTGCTTTACAGAAGCTTTTCAGCTTCATGAGGTCCCATTTATTGATTGTTGTTCTTAGAGCCTGTGCTGTTGGTGTTGTGTTCAGGAAGTTGTCTCTTGTGACAATGAGTTCCAATGTCTTACCCACTTTTTCTTTTAACCAATTTAGTGTCTCTGGTTTTATGTTGATATCTTTGATCCACTTGGACTTTAGTTTTGTGCAAGGTGATAAATATGGATCTATTTTCATTTTTCTGCATGTAGACATCTAGTTGGACCGGGACCATTTGTTGAAGATGCTTTCTTTTTTCCACTGAATGGTTTTGGCTTCTTTGTCAAAAATCAAATATCCACAGGTATGTGGGCTTAATTTTGGGCCTTCTACTCGGTTTCATTGATCCACTATTCTATTTCTATGCCAATACCATGACGTTTTTATTACTATTGTTCTGTAGTACAGGTTGAGATCATGGATGGAGATGCCTCCAGATGATCTGCTGTTGTACAGGATCGTTTTGGAAATTCTGGGTTTTTTGTTTCTCCATATGAAGTTGATAATTTTCTCTCAAGATCTATGAAGAATTGTGTTGGTATTTTGATGGGAATTGCATTGAATCTATAGATTGCTTTTGGCAGAATAGCCAAAAAAATGTCCTTTTCTATATTGCCTTCATACTATAAATGGAATATAGATGTCAGGGAGACAACTCAGTTTTATTTTTTGGCACATTCACCATTGTGGATTATTAAAAGTCCATTGCAATAACTAGAAAGTATGTTGTTATTCAAGTCATTTACCAATTCTCTGAAAGAGGGACTTTGTTTTATTGCTAAAACTTAGTCACTTCTTCAGAGGACTTGAGACATGATGCTTCACAGAACAAGCAAAAGTCACTGAAAATGTTAAGGAGGGGAAAGAAAAACAGCAACACCACACAGAGGGAAAAAAAATGCAACTCTTACATTTGGTCCTGATAGCTCATGAAAACTAATGATATAACTTCCAGAACTGTATGCAAATCAGAGCATTAATCTCTAGCAAAAGGGTTTATGTTGTAGGAACCCACAAAGTGATTTCCTTCAACTGCAGTAAATCAAACATGGTGGGTAGTTTCTGTTTGACTGATGAATACACATGCCAGTGGCAGGAGGGCAATGGTATATAGAAGAGCAATATTTTTTTTTCTGACACTTCAGCAGCCCTTGCTCAATGACACTCAAGGAAGACAGAATACTTCAGGAGAAAATGCAAGTCTGTCTCTTTCAGCTGTAGAGCCATCTTGAGACAGCAGCTCCAAGGTGATTTCGGACTCTGTTATTTGGTCTTATATAAATTAATACTCTGAAGGAAGAGAATCAATGGTTCTCTCAGAATAGCATTTGCATTTTCCTTCTAATTGTGGTATTCTCCCAATAATTTAGATTTCCTTTAATGGCAGTGATATTGCACACCTCTAGACTTTATGACAAAGTGCCCAGTTAAATTTTACTAAAGCTTCTTTTCTTTGTCCTCAGCAACAACATGGTCCCTCTGATTTTGTCTGTATAAATTTCCATAGTGGGAAAACATGAGGGACAAATGTGTTGAAACAAATTAGAGTATGAATGTTACAAATTATGTTATTGTAATTCATGTTCAAGACAGTTTGAGATATTTGTTTCCAAAATATTTCTCTCTAATTTTTTAAATTTTCTCAGCATTTTCAAAAACCTCTTCAAACGTTATGGTGTTGCCACCTGACAGTTTTGGATTTTAATAGCTAATAAAATTTTGTGTAGTAAGAAATTCTAAAGTTTCAAAATATCAACTTTGGGTTATTTCTAATTTGACTTATGTTGCTTCTGTTTCCCTTTGTGGCACCTGTCAAATGACTCACTGAATCTAAAGTGCCAAGTCAGGCCAACTCATGGCTCAACAAGCACATGAGTCAAAATTGATCTCTGAGTCCAGTAGAACTGAAATGACTTACATTATTCAGCTACATTCTGTGAGTCAGAACTGGAAAGGCAAGTTCCTGATTTTGCCACAAAAGAACCAACCAACCAAAGAGCTGGTCATTTTCAAGGATACTAAGAAGATCACTTATAAAGATACATGTGACAAGCTGGCAATAATATGCAGCCAAGTTACCTGTTTTTTTTTTTTTTTATTAATTACACTTTTTTCATTTTGTATCCCCCCATAAGCCCCTCCCTCCTCCCCTCCCGATCCCACCCTCCCTCCACTTTCTGCATGCATGCCACACCCCAAGTCCACTGATAGGGGAGGTTCTCCTCTCCTTTCTGATCTTAGTCTATCAGTTCTCATCAAAGGTGGCTGCATTGTCCTCTACTGTGGCCTGGTAAGGCTGCTCCCCCCTCAGGGGGAGGTGATCAGAGAGGAGGCGAATCAGATTATGTCAGAGGCAGTCCCTCTTCCCATTACTATGTAACCCACTTAGTTACATAGTAACTAACTGAACTGCCATGGGCTACATCTGTGCAGGGTTTCTAGGTTATCTCCATGAATAGTCTCCTTGGTTGGAGTATGAGTCTCTGGGAAGTTCCCTGTGTTCAAATTTTCTTGTTCTGTTGCTCTCCTTGTGGAGACCCTGTCCTCTCCAGCTCTTACTATTTCCCACTTCTTACATAAAATTCCATTCACTCTGCTCAACAGTTGGCCATGAGGCTCAGCATCTGCTTTGATAGCCTGCAGGGCAGAGGCTTTCAGAGGCCCTCTGTGGTAGGTTCCTTGTTTGTTTCCTGTTTTCTTCTTCTGGCTTTCAGAAGCCCTCTGTAGAAGGTTCCAAGGTTGTTTCCTGTTTTCTTCTTCTTCTGATGTCCATCCTCTTTGCCTTTCAGGATGGGGATTGACCGTTTTAGTTAGGGTCCTCTCTCTTGTTTAGTTTCTTTAGATGTACAGATTTTAGTAGATTTATCTTATATTATATGTCTATATGAGTGAGTATATACCATGTGTGTCTTTTTGCTTCTGGGACAACTCACTCAGGATGATCCTTTCCAGGTCCCACCATTTACCTGCAAATTTCATGATTTTCTTATTTTTTCATTGCTGAGTAATATTCCATTGTATAGATGTACCACAGTTTCTGCATCCATTCTTCAGTTGAGGGGCATCTGGGTTGTTTCCAGCTTCTGGCTATTACAAATAAAGCTGCTACAAACATGGTTGAGCAAATGTCCTTATTGTGTACTTGAGCCTCTTTTGGATATATGCCTAGGAGTGGTATGGCTGGATCTTGAGGAAGCGCTATTCCTAGTTGTCTGAGAAAGCACCAGATTGCTTTCCAGAGCGGTTGTACAAGTTTACATTCCCCTTTCTCCACAACCTCTCCAGCATGTGTTGTCACTTGAGTTTTTGATCTTGGCCATTCTCATGTAGGATCATGAGATATATAAAAAATGTTAAAGTAACATGAAATATTCAAATGAACACAGTAACTCTCTACCATAGTCAACAAAGAAAATAAATATTAATGAAAATTCATGGCAACACCCTCAAATAACAATGTTTTTAAAATTCAATGGAATCTCACATAATATAGTTAAACTTTGAAAACAATGAGAAATTAATCAAAGTGATAGAGATCTTGAAAAATAACAAAGCATATGTGGTAATGAAGAATTCAGTTATCTCCCATTCTCTGAAAAGAAGAGGAAAGGGGAGTTGGGGGAGAGGGATGTGAAGGTGGGACTGGGAGGGAAGGAGAGAGAGGACTGTGATAAGGCTGTAAATTAATTAATGAAAAATAAAAATTAAAAGCACACAAAAATAAATATAAAAATGTAAAATCTTGACTCTAAAGGAACTAAAGTCTCCAATTTAAAAATGCAGAGTGGCTAAATGGATATAAAAAGAAGAAAAAGAATATTTCCAAGAAAATCACTTCCGCAGCAAAAATGCAGAGACCGAAAGTGAAAATGCTTATAGACTCAGCCTCCAAGTGTGTACCCTAGTAAGGGGAACGGAGGCTGTCTCTGGCATGAACTCAATGACAGGCTGTCTGACCACCTCCCCCTGGGATGTGCAGCCTTGCCAGGCCACAGAGGAAGACAATGCAGCCAGTCCTGATGTGATCTAATAAGCTAGAGTCAGATGTAAGGGAGGAGGGTCTCCCTTATCAGTGGAATGTGGGAGGGGCATGGAAGGAGAAGAGGGAGGGAGGGTGTTGTTGGGAGGAGATGAAGGAGGTGACTACAGCTGGGATGCAAAGTGAATAAATTGTAATAAATAAAGAAGTAAATAAATAAAAAAGAAAGAAGTTATGGGCATAGCATGTATGCAAAACATGAAAAAAATTAATTATAAAAGAATACTTTTTTTAATAGAGTGTGATGACAATATCACCATTTTCCAAATTTTCTGAGCCATAGTTAAGTCAGAAGTATTAAGAAGGCTTGGGCAGCAACCAAATATGATTTGTTCTTTCCAACTTCAAAAATCTATCAGGCTACCTGATCATCCTGAGAGCAATGTTTTGAAAAAAAATGAATGAGATAAAAGAAACATTTAAAATAAAAATGTATTGCAATGAGGGAAAAAGATAAGCACTTGGTAAGACTATGGGTGAGATAAATGTATAAGGAATTTCAGGAAGTGTAATTCAGAGCTCCGGATTGTGGAAGAGGAAATTTCTAGTAGATAATGCTGTACTTGTGCCTACTTCAGAGTCAAAGATATTTGAAGACAAAGTAGAGCAAAAAAATGAATGATACTTAGTGGAATGATGCTGAGTTATAAAGATGAAAATGATTGCTGAGATTCAAGTGCTAAAGAAATGATGGAATTTTCTTTCCTGAGAGGTAGGATAACACAATGATTAATGTTGCACACTGTGTTTAAAAGTACAGAAAATTTTCAACCTGAATATCAAAGCCTTAATATTATCATCTGCAATTCAAATATATTTTTGTGTACCTCATTATAAGGTTGCTGTTGTTTAAATGATGTAAACAGAATTCTCAGCACATAATAACTTTTAGTAAGACTTCAGTAAATGCTAACTGAAAAATATAAGCATTAATAGTAGAACTAACCAGTATCAATATGAGATTGATTTAATAAAAATGAGCTATAAGATTGGGTATTTATATTTATTTTATTCAGTGCAACCAAATGTATCTTGCGGGAGGGGGATCTGTCAATGTAATGATGAAACGTTTCCTAGTAATCTTATAGGACTAACATAATTCAGCCCATGTTCTTTACAAAATACATTCATAGGTAAACTCTTACTGCTGATACTTTACTGAGGCATACAATCTCAGGAATCAAGAGTTAGATAAAGAAGTAATGAAGCAGAGAGCAAAAAAACAAAGATAAGAAGCAAGCTTCTTAACTGGCATAACGTCATGATAAGCTATCTATGTTATTTTGCCAGATGGTTCAAGAACTGTAATGCTCTTACACACAAACATGAGAGGATGTTTGCCTTGATCATGATCCATGACCTTCCTTCCTCTCTCTCCCTCCCAGCTTGGTCTCTCCATCTGTCGCTATCTTTCTCTCTCTGGCTCTCTATCTCTGTCTGTCTGTCTGTCTGTCTGTCTCTCTCTCTCTCTCTCTCTCTCTCACACACACACACACACCCCACGTGGTGTACTTAGATATTCTGATACAGTTTCAGCAATTATTGATTGTAAATGTCAGTTTTCCTGAAACACTGAATTTAAGTACTGGAGAAATATTGTTCCATCTCATCCCTTATGCTCTCTGAATTCTCTGAATGTCATTGTGTCTACCATCACTGGAGTTAGAGCTTGTGTCATGTTTCAAACTTCATGGAAGATGAGTGACTAAAAACTTGGGCAAAAAAGACAGCGTAATTTTCCTGTGACTTTTGTCTGTACAAATGATTTAGATTTCCTGTATTACAATACACACTTTGCTAATACTGGTTTTTGTTTTCTCACACTTTTGTTTTTATTCAAAAGTACATCTAAAGGTACTCACAAATTGAGATGGAGCCCTATGGTATGTACTTCAATATCAATTAAGTCATATATATACATAAATATGACCATACAGAGAATAAATATTTGTATGTGACTTATAAGTGCCAAAAGCTTCACTTCTGAATATAGCATACACTATTAAGCACTGTGCCATATATATTAAATAAACTTGTTCTCCCCCAACACTAAAAATCCACATTTTTCTCAGTTTTACAAACTTCACTCCTTTATATCTCAAGAAAAAGCAGAGAACAGAAATGAGGTTAATAAACTCAAAATTGTATGTAAATATAAACCCCTGAGATTATTTGACTATCTTAAAATAAATGTATAGATAATTAGAACTCTAAGAAAAATTATGAACAAACAAGTAAATATTTGCCATGACAGTACAAGTGAAGAAATCCTATTTGAGCTTCTAATATAGGCAACCTATTATGCTGTATTCAGATGTTAAGTAGCATTTAAAGCAGAGTACCTTTTAAAATTGAATTTATAATTTAATAGTGATAGGAAGATTACAAATGAGTAAGTCATAGGCAGAATATGAAACAAATTATGAGAGATCTTTAAACACAGCACCATTCAAAACTATAAAGGCTTTTCCCTTAAGTGATTAGTGCAGTTTTAAAATAGTATAGCAAAAACAGCTGGATGTGGCAGCACATGCCTATAATCCCAACACTCAGGTCAAGGCAGGGGGATTGATATATCAAGGTCACCCATGGCTACATATAGGAGCAAGGGGCTGTCTCTAACATGATATCTGTTGCTTGCTTTTAGATCACTCCTCCTCTGGTGGGGTTGCCTGGCCAGGCCCCAGGAGAAGAGGACATCTCATTCCTGATGTGACTTGATGAATTGGGATGGGTGGGGGTGCCTCCCCTTTTCTGAGGAATTGGAGAGGAGTGATGGGGAAAGAATAGGGGGGAACTGGGAGAAAAGGAGGGAGGCATCTATGAGCAGGATATAAAGTAAATAAATTAATTAATAAAAAAGAAAAAATATATATGTGTACACCCTTTGTGGCATGTTACCTCTGTGTAGCCTAGACTTGTCTGGAACTCCTTAGGTAGTCTATATATAGCTTGAGAAATTAGATTCAGGATTTTTCCCTCATATTTTTCTATTAGTCAACATATCACTTGAGAAATAAGAAGCAAAAATTAATGATCATTTCCTTTTCCTTAATGTAAGAGCAAATAAAATCCACTTAAATTATTCTGGTTCTGAAGTTACGATAACTAGAAGTTTTGTCAAAAAAACAGAATGTAATAAAAATGAATCACAGAATATTAAATAAGGTTTAAATTATATGTTCATCTTTATGATAATTTTTGGTACAGCAGGAATAATAAGCCTAAAAAAGAAAGTCTATTGTAAAAGTATGATAATTCACACTTCTCCTAGAGTTATTGTAATTCTAAATACTGTTAGATTCATGCCTGTATCTGTGGTCATCCATGCAGCTCCTCTGATTCCTACTAGATATTGATTATTATTATTTTCTTAAAAATTGAAGCAATATCTTGTTTTTCCATGTTTAAAATACCCATTCCAAAGATAGGATCTCCTTATTGGAAAACTGGAAACTCTTTCAGTGTGTTTTACCAAACTTTGTCTCCAACCCATCCGTGAAGAAGAGGCCACAAATATGTTCTTTGATGAATCACAGATGAGGAAATAAAATGAATTAAGTGAGAATGTCGGGGGCAAGATGGTGGCGCCGGGAGGACTCTCATTCTGAGGAGCAGCACAGCAAGATTGGCACAGTGACCAGCAATCAGAACTTGCGGCCATAAAACACAAGGGATTGTGTTTCACAGGTGAGAGGATACCCCACGGTGGGGAATTCAATCAGCTTTAACTCACCTGGCTAAACCGCAGAAGAGATCCCGTTTCCGCCAGGCGCTTGGTCGCCAGCCCAGAGCTACATGCCAGCGCGATCTGGTCACGGTCCCAGATTGTACTGTGGGCCCACAACACCATAGACTGGATTTCCCAGTCGAGAGATAACCCCACGGAGCAGGAAACAATTGGGACCAACCTCAGGTTACCCAGACATCACCTGGAAAAGACTCGGGTTCCGCGGGTGCCCCAAGAGCCAGCCAGGACCCAGCCAGGACCCAGGTTCCTGCATGGAACCCTGCCTGCGAGCCTGATTCGCTGCCTCAGATAGAACTGTGGGCACCAGGGCACCAGGGCACCAGACTGCGTGTCTCTAGCAGGAGGAAACCCCAAGCGGAGGGGGTCAGCAGCTCTAACGCTTAGAACACCCAGCACCAAAACACTTCCTGGACTCACGCAGACTCTAGTGCAGGCAGGAGCACTGTGCTCTGCTGCCATTATTGAGTTCCCCTAGGGCACTGGGACACACAGCTGCATCCTCAGACCTACAAAAGCCAGAGAGCCATTACAGCAACCCTCAGATACTGTGCCAAGGATCAACCAGTTATCCCTAGCTAGACTGTCAAAACTGTGGGAATCCCTGGTCCTTCAAGAGGGCTGCACCCACAGCGTCTGGACAAGAGCAGTACCTGCAGCCGCCATCCCAGACAGAGACACACAGCTTCTGGTCCAGAGTGAGGCACCCAGCCTCCAGACCAGAGCAGTGCCCCCAGGCGCCAACTCAACCTAGGTGCACATTCTCCAGGTCCAGAGCGGAGCAATCAGCCTCTGGCCCAGAGACTTGCTGAGTGCACCTCCCACTTTCCCGGACAAAACTGTGCGCCCTAGGATAACAGACTGAGTTTCCCTGTTGGGAGAAAACCCCACAGCTAGGGAATCAGCAGTTTCTTCAAGAGGACTGTACATGGAAATTTAGTGAGCAGCAGCACACTAAATTTATAACAAGAAACCCAGCAGTGGGGCAGCTGTCTTGAGAAATTCTAAGGGTAAGAGGAGATCCCCCCCTGCCTAACATAGACCACAGTTACTACTCAGGGCTATAAACCTGAGGTGAGCAGTGGTAACTCCTGAGAAACACTGGCCATACAGTGACCATAACCAAAAAGCAGAGAAGGACACCTTGAGGAAAAATCATCTTCCGGCCAAGGGGATACTCGCTACCTCAGGACACCAGGAAGCACAGAAACTAACAGCCAACACCTAAATCAGCCCAATGTCTAGAGGTCAGCGGAAGAGCTCAACCAACAAAAGACAGAGCAATATGGCATCTCCAGAACCCAGCCCTCCAGGGGCGAACAGCGTGAACAATGCAGCATAATAGAAAATCAAGAAGATGACCTTACATCTATGTTGATGAAGAGGATAATAGAGGAAACAAATAAAATAGGTAAAGAATTAGAGGAAGATAAAACCAAACAGATCATGGCTATTCATGAAGAAATGGAGGAAGATAAAGACAAGCAGATTAGGGTCATCCGTGAAGAAATACGGGAAGATGCAGCCAAACAGCTTGTGGCCTTCAGAGAAGAAATAATTAAATCACTGAAAGAAATAAAAGAGACAGA
>NW_026590515.1:211398-248064 GCF_907164565.1 Psammomys obesus
AACACATTAATAGTGGGAGACTTCAACACCCCACTCTCAACAAAGGACAGGTCAACAAAACAGAAATTAAACAAAGAAACAATATCTCTGACAGAGGTCATGAATCAAATGGACCTCACAGACATTTACAGAACTTTACACCCAAACAAAAAAGAATTTACCTTCTTCTCAGCACCTCATGGAACCTTCTCCAAAATAGACCATATAGTTGGTCACAAAGCAAGCCTCAACAGATACAAGAAGACTGAAATAATCCCTTGTATCCTGTCTGATCACCACGGAATAAAGCCAGACTTCAACAACAACAGAAACAGCAAAAAGACTACACACACATGGAAACTGAACAACTTGTTACTAAATGACAGCTGGGTCAGGGAAGAAATAAAGAAAGAAATTAAAGTCTTCCTAGAACTCAATGAAAATGAAGACACAACATACCCATACTTGTGGGACACAATGAAAGCAGTGCTAAGAGGAAAGTTCATAGCACTAAGTGCCTTCAAGAAGAAATTCGAGACAGCTCATTCAAGCAACTTAATGGCCCATTTAAAAACCCTAGAAAAAGAAGAAGCAGACACACCAAAAAGGAGTAGACAGCTGGAAATAATCAAACTCAGGGCTGAAATCAATCAATTAGAAACAAATAAAACAATTCAAAGAATCAATGAAACCAAGAGCTGATTCTTTGAGAAAATCAACAAGATCGACAAACCCTCAGCCAAGCTAACTAAAAGGCAGAGAGACACCACCCAAATCAACAAAATCAGAAATGAAAAGGGGGACATAACTACAGACACTGAGGAAATCCAAACAACCATTAAGACTTACTTCAAAAGTCTATACTCAACAAAATTTGAAAATCTAAATGAAATGGACAATTTTCTTGATCGATTTGACTTACCAAAGCTGAATCAGGACCAGGTAAATCAATTAAATAGTCCTATATCCCCCAAAGAAATAGAAGCAGTCATCAAAAGTCTCCCATCCAAAAAAAGCCCAGGACCAGATGGCTTCAGCGCAGAATTCCACCAGACCTTCAAAGAAGAGCTAACTCCAATTCTCTTCAAACTATTCCACTAAATAGAAACAGAAGGAACATTACCAAACTCATTCTATGAAGCCACAATCACCTTGGTAACTAAACCTCACAAAGACTCAACAAAGAAAGAGAATTTCAGGCCAATCTCCCTTATGAACATTGATGCAAAAATACTTAACAAAATACTTGCAAACCGAATCCAAGAACACATCAAAGATATTATCCACTATGATCAAGTAGGCTTCATCCCAGGTATGCAGGGGTGGTTCAATATACGGAAATCCATCAATGTGATCCACCATATTAACAAACTGAAAGAAAAAAACCACATGATAATCTCCCTAGATGCTGAAAAAGCATTTGACAAAATCCAATATCCATTCATGTTTAAAGTACTGGAGAGTTCAGGGATACAAGGCACATATCTAAACATAGTAAAGGCGATATACAGCAAGCCTATAGCCAACATCAAACTGAACGGAGAGAAACTTAAAGCAATCACACTGAAATCAGGGACAAGACAAGGCTGCCCACTCTCTCCATATCTCTTCAACATAGTGCTGGAAGTCCTTGCTACAGCAATAAGACAGTTGAAGGAGATCAAGGGAATACAGATGGGAAAGGAAGAAGTCAAATTATCACTATTTGCAGATGATATGATAGTATACATGAGTTACCCCAAAAACTCTACCAGGGAACTCCTACAGCTGATAAACACCTTCAGCAAAGTGGCTGGATACAAAATTAACTCAAAAAAAATTAGTAGCACTCCTGTGTACAAAAGACAAAAGGGCTGAGAAAGAAATTAGAGAAACAAAACCATTCACAATAGCCACAAATGACATAAAGTACCTTGGTGTAACCCTAACCAAGCAAGTCAAAGACTTGTATGAAAAAAAAAATTCAAGTCTCTGAAGAAAGAATTAGAGGAAGATATGAGAAGATGGAAAGATCTCCCATGCTCATGGCTTGGCAGGATTAACATAGTAAAAATGGCCATCTTACCAAAAGCAATTTACAGATTTAATGCAATTCCCATCAAATTGCCAACACAATTCTTTACAGACCTGGAAAGAAAAATTCTCAACTTCGTATGGAATAACAAGAAACCGAGAATTGCTAAAACAATCCTCTACAATAAAAGATCTTCTGGAGGTATCTCCATCCCTGATCTCAAGCTGTACTATAGAGCAACAGTTATAAAAACTGCATAGTACTGGCATAGAAACAGAATGGTGGATCAATGGAATCGAACTGAAGACCCAGAAATAAACCCACACAGTTACAGACACCTGATTTTTGACAAAGATACCAAAACCATACAATGGAAAAAAGATAGCATCTTCAACAAATGGTGCTGGTCCAACTGGATGTCTACATGTAGAAAAATGAAAATAGATCCATACTTATCATCCTGCACAAAACTGAAGTCCAAGTGGATCAAAGACCTCAACATAAAACCAGACACATTAAATCGGCTAGAAAAAAAAGTGGGGAATACCCTAGAACTCATTGGTACAGGAGAAAACTTCCTGAACAGAATACCAACAGCACAGGCTCTAAGAGCAACAATCAATAAATGGGACCTCATGAAACTGAAAAGCTTCTGTAAAGCAAAGGACACTGTCATCAAAACGAAGCGACTGCGTACAGATTGGGAAAGAATCATCACCAACCCTTTATCTGACAGAGGACTCATATCCAATATATATAAAGAACTAAACAAGCTGAAAAGCAATAAACCAAGTAATCCACTTAAAAAATGGGGAACAGAGCTAAAGAGAGAATTCTCTGTAGAAATGCTCAACCTCATTAGCCATTAGGGAAATGTAAATCAAAACAACCCTGAGATTTCACCTTACACCCATCAGAATGGCCAAGATGAAAAACTCAAGGGACAACACATGCTGGAGAGGTTGTGGAGAAAGGGGAACCCTTCTCCACTGCTGGTGGGAATGTAAACTGGTACAACCACTCTGGCAATCAATCTGGCGCTTTCTCAGACAACTAGGAATAGTGCTTCCTCAAGATCCAGCCATACCACTCCTAGGCATATACCCAAAAGAGGCGCAAGTACACAAAAAGGACATTTGCTCAACCATATTTGTAGCAGCTTTATTTGTAATAGCCAGAAGCTGGAAACAGCCCAGATGCCCCTCAACTGAAGAATGGATGCAGAAACTGTGGTACATCTATACAATGGAGTATTACTCAGCAATGAAAAAATAAGGAAATTATGAAATTTTCAGGTAAATGGTGGGACATGGAAAGGATCATCCTGAGTGAGTTGTCCCAGAAGCAAAAAGTCATGCGTGGTATATACTCACTCATATAAACATACAACATAGAATAAACCCACTAAAATCTGTATATCTAAACAAACTAAGCAAAAGAGAGGACCCTAACTAAAATGTTCAATCCCCATCCTGAAAGGCAAAGAGGATGGATATCAGAAGAAAAAGAATAAGAAACAACCTTGGAACCTGCTACAGAGGGCCTCTGAAAGCCAGAAGAAAACAGGAAACAACCTTGAAACTTGCCACAGAGGGCCTTTGAAAGCTTCTGCAGTATAGACTGTCAAAGCAGATGGCCTGATGGCCAACTGATGGGCAGAGTAAATGGAATTTTATGTAAGAAGTGGGAAATAGTAAGAGCTGGAGGGGACGGGAACTCCACAAGGAGAGCTACAGAACAAGATAATTTGAACACAGGGAACTTCCCAGAAAACCATACTCCAACCAAGGACTATTCGTGAAGATGACCTGGAACCCCTGCACAGGTGTAGCCCATGTCAGTTCAGTGTCCAAGTGGGTTACATAGTAATGGGAAGAGGGACTGCCTCTGACATAATCTGATTGGCCTGCTCGTTGATCACTTCCCCCTGAGGGGGGAGCAGCCTTACCAGGCCACAGTAGAGGACAATGCAGCCACTTTTGATGAGAACTGATAGACTAAGATCAGAAAGAAGAGGAGAACCTCCCCTATCAGTGGACTTGGGGAGTGGCATGCATGCAGAAAGGGGAGGGAAGGTGGGATCGGCAGGGGAGGAGGGAGGGGCTTATGGGGGGGATACAAAATGAATAAAGTGTAATTAATAAAAAAAATGAATTAAGTGAGAAATTAGTTCCTACTACCTTGGGCAAGTTCTGTCTGTAAATGTGCATCTTCTATTCTCCAAATGTATCCTTATCAAAGATACAGTTATGATACTCCAATTACAAATTTGTTTTTTAATTCAATAAAATGACTATATAGTGTTTAAAGGGGCTGACGTTCATTTAAGGTCATAAGTGTGTAAGTTCCAAATTCACTGCTGATGAATACCATTTAGTATATATTGACATATCTTTTTCACAAAGGATACGATCCTCAATTAAGCAAGAAGCCAACATGCACTGCTTCCAGTTTTCCATTAAGGAGAACCTGTCCTTGGAATAGGTGCCTGTGTTGTGTTCTGACCTCCACAATGGAACACCTCCGCACTTACACACACACAGGCACAGAAAAATAGAAAAATAAAGATTTAATATGAAAATATGAAAAAAGTGGCTAAAGGATGGATCAATAGTTAAATTTAACTACTTCTCTTGTAAAGGACCCGTGTTCACTTTCCAGCACTCATATCAGGTGGCTCATAACAACCTGTAACTCTAGCTCCAAGAAGTCCCAACACTTTCTCCTGGCTACATGAGCACTTGTTCATAGTCACATGTAACCAGCTTCTTTTCACAGCAGATGAAGGAAACTACAAAGAGCCACAATTAGTCAAAATACTGAAAACAATTGCCCTCAGGATACCCAATCCCACTTGATATCTCTGCAATAAAACCCCTACACCTTAGATTCACAGAACATTGCAGACGATGGGACAGAAAGATTCTAAAGACAGAGGATCTAGAAGGCTACTGTGAAATAAGTGTGTGTGTGTGTGTGTGTGTGTGTGTGTGTGTGTGTGTATGAAGCTGTACCCATGAATCATAAAAAATATATGGCTGCTTACACAAGACCTGAACAATGAACAATGACAACAGTGGACATGCCAATATGGACGAGGAAAATGTGACAAGACCCAATTAATCCCTGATGAATAGCTACAGGCAACTGATAAGTGCTGATAAAGGGAGAATCATTCTTCTCTAGGAATGAGGCCCCTGACAGATTATTCAATCCCAAGCAGTTAGCCCTAAACACATACACATATGAGTAATACTAAATGGATTCATAGTATATATTTATATAAACATGGAACAATAATCAAGAAAGAAGTCATAGATTTGAGAAGAAATGGAAAGGGACATGACAGGATTTAGAGGGAAAGAGAATGGTGAAAATACGGTAAATATAGTACTCAAAAATTTGAACTTTAAATTTTTAAAAGGTAGGCAGAAGAAATAATCAAGAAATTCACAGAAAAAGTTCCTGTTAAAGCTCTTCTACCTTATTCAAAATTGAAGAAATACAAAGTAAAGCATCCTGAGATACAATTTTTCATCATTTGTTCTTTTCAACATTTTTTTTTTACTTCAAAAATTTAAAAATGTTGTAAATGCTAAAAGGTGAAAGATATAAGGATAGAGCTAAAGATAAATGGAGGGAGCTAAGGCATTCACTTTACATTTTAGAAAACTGAGAAATAGTTTCTAAAATGATAAGGAAATTTATGCTTATGTAAATTGTGAAATAAAATATAGGTAGTCAAAAATTATTTCATTTCAATCACATGGAAGACGAAGATGTATTACAAGAGGCGGCTATTTGTTTTTCATACCAAGAGCCAATCTCTATTACTTGAAGATAATAAATCAGAAAATATAAGGGTGTGTATCCTTCAGAGTTACTAAAATTTATGTGAAATATTTAAAACGGAGTCAAAACTATTACTTTTGAAGAATGGAGCTATTTCAACTTCTGTCTCCTGTTAAGTTCAAATAAAATTTAGCTTAATGATTTTTATCTATAATTGTAGCAAGTTGGAACGCTCACTTCTGATCTGAGGTACTACAAAACAAGAGTCATACAAGTCATTTTTCTGCTCCTATAGATTGGCAAAGACCACTTGCTCTGGGCCTATATTGTGAGACAACAGTGGATTCCTTCATGAGTTGCATGAAGCCATTAACACATTAATAGAACATATGTTTTTTTCTTTTTCCCAACAATAAGTCCTGTGCCATCTTACAAGAGCATAAACCTATTATGACACAATATTGCCCAGGGCACAGTGAGAATAGAACTTTGAACTGCCTGCTCTCATGCAGTGACTATTTTGCCAAATGGTAGCTGTCTTGCTAGTTTGATGGCACAGAAACAATAATAGCCATAAAAGGTTCTTTAGAATTCCAGCAAAGAAGTTAGTTGGCTTTTCATGTTTCTAGGGGAAAAAAAATAAACAGGACTGACAACAAAACTAAATTGTACAAGGACATACTCTTTGACTTTATAAAATGAACCAATCCATTCTCTACCATCATTAAGCCCTATTTCAATCTTTTAGGCATGTGACTACAAAGCATATATTGATCTTAATATTGGCACAGAATTAACACTACCAAATTTCTTCACATACTTAAGGCATTAAGAACAAAAGAGGCATGAGTACAAAACTCTTTTAGATTGAACATTTAAATCTGAATATTTCTATATATCCCCTTCCAAGACTCATGGGGGAAAGGAGTCACAGTTTAATGCATAGTTTAATTGTGAGGCAAAGATACAATAAAACACATGGGTCAGGAAAATGGTAAAGATGAGGCTGGCTGCCAAAATATGAGCTGTAGGATTATCACATGACTCTGTTTATTTTTACATAATTATAAGGAGAGAAGAAACTAAGCTAATGAAATTCATTCATAATTTTACCTAGCAAGTCTTAGGGTAGGGATTATTTACAAGTACAACAGTTGTACCTAAAAGTATCTTTACAAAAATACTCTGGAAATATTTGATTTTATGCACAGTCCTCTGCCTTAAAATCACAACCAAGGCAGACAAACTGCTACAAGATTACATTTGGATTTCCTGAAGCTTCTTCCAGAAACCTTATGGGATCTGGTGAAGAAAACAGGCTCAAGTACCTTTCAGGCCAGGGAACATGCTGTGCTTCTGTTTTTATTTGGAGCCAAGTGTTCACAGTTAATACTTGTGTCTCTCACAAAATTGAGACAGAAAATAAATTTACCTCATCGGAAACTGATACGAGTAAGGAAACAGCATATACAACATTTCCATTTAGTGACTACATTGAGTGGGAAATATTGCTACCAGAGCCAAGCTGAATCGTGTTTGGGAGCATGCTACATTTCTTATTTTATTTTTTTTACACTTTATTCATTATATACCCCAATTGAGGCTGCCCCCTCAACTCCTCCTTGTCCCAGCCACCCTCTCTCTTCCCTCATATGCCCTTCCCCTAGGCTACTTAAAGGGGAAGTTCTTATCCTCTGCCATCTAACCATACCTTATCAAGTCTCATCAGGACTGACTGCCTCCTCTTCCTCTGTGGCCTGGTAAGGACTCATCACCAGAGGCAAGTGATCAGAGAGCTGGCAACTGAGTTCATGACAGAGGCATCCCCTGTTCCCCTTACTCTGGGACCTACATGGACACTGAGCGGCCTATGGGCTGCATCTGAGCAGGGCATCTAAGTCCACTCCATGCATGGTCCTTGGTTGGTGCATCAGTCTCTACAGTACCTCCTGTACTCAGAATTTTTAGCTTGGTTGGTCTCCTTATGGGGCTACTGTCCCCTCCATGTCCTTCTATCCCCCCCCCTTTCATAAGAATCCCTGCAATCAGCCCAAAGTTTGGCTGTGAGTCTCAGAACTTGCTTTGATCCCATGTTGGGTGGAGCCTTTCAGAGGACCTTCTATAATAGGCTCCCATGCTGTTTCCTCTTTTACACTGCTTCTGGTGTCTATCATGCTTGCCATTCTGAATGAGATTTGAGCGTTGCCCCTAGGGTCTTACTTAGTGTTTCTCTTATTTAGTTCTGTAGGTTTTAATATGGCTATCCTTTATTATACAGCTAATATCCACTTACAAGTGAGTGTATACCATTCCTGTCTTTCTGTTTCTGGGTTACATCACTCAGGATGATCTTTTCTAGTTTCACGCATGTGCCTGCAAATTTCATGATTTCCTTGTTTTAGTAGCTTAGTATTTCATTGTGTAAATATAGCACAATTTATGTATCCATTTCTCCATTGAGGGACATCTAGATTGTTTCCAGCTTCTGGCTGTTACAAATAAAGCTGCTATGAACACAGCTGAGCAAATGTGCTTGTTGAATGGTATAGCATCTATGTATGCCTAGGAGTGGTGTAGCTGGATCTTGAGGAAGCACTATTCTTAATTTTCTGAGGAAGTGCCAGATTGATTTCCAAAGTGGTTGTACAAATTTATATTTCCACCAGAAATGAAGAAGGGTTGGCCTTTCTCCACATCCTCCCCAGCATGTGTTGTCACTTGAGTTTTTGATCTTAGCAATTCTGATCAGTTTAAGATGTTCAATCCCCATCCTGAAATGCAAAGAGGATGGACATCAGAAGAAGAAGAAAACAGGAAACAACCTAGGAACCTGCCACAGAGGGCCTCTGAAAGCCTCTGCCATTCAGACTGTCAAAGCCGATGCTGAGCCTGATGGCCAACTGACGGGCAGAGTGAATGGAATTTTAGGTAAGAAGTGGGAAATAGTAAGAGCTGGAGAGGACAGGAACTCCACAAGGAGAGCAACAACAAGAAAATTTGAACACAGGGAACTTCCCAGAGACTCATACTCCACCAAGGACTATCCATGGAGATAACCTAGAACCCTGACAGTGCAGCCACTTCTGATGAAAACTGATAGACTAAGATCAGAAATAAGAAGAGGAGGACCTTCCCTATCAGTGGACTTGGGGAGGGGCATGCATGCAGAAAGGGGGGGGAGGGTGAGACTGTGAGGGGAGGAGGGAGGGGCTTATGCGGAGATACAAAATGAATAAAGTGTAATTAATAAAAGTTAAATAAAAAATTAAAAAAATAAAAGATAGAAATAATGAAAAAAAAAGATGGAATCTCAGAGTTGTTTTGATTTACATTTCCCTGATGATGTTGAGTATTTCTTTAAGTGTTTTTCCGCCATTCACTATTCCTCGGTTGGGAATTCTCTCCTTGGATAGATGGGGGCTCCAAGATGGCAGTGACCAGCATGCACCAAATCTGAGGGGCAGATATTAAACTCAGAAACTGGTGAGTGGAGAGGCAGCTGAAGCTAGAACATTGCTATTGAGGGTTCTTGCTCTAGAGGGGACAACCCATGAGTTGGAACAGTTTGGATACAGGCCTGGGCCTCCCTGCTCAGCTGCTGTGGTGGTTGTCTCTGCCCCAAGCACAAGCTTCCCTGTTTGGTGACTGAGATGGCAGAGGCTGCAGCTGTAAGGTCCTCCTAGCAGAGTCAGGCCCCAAATATGAGAATCCCTGTTCCTTTGCTGCCTCAAACACTAGCAGCTGCTCCAAGCACTAGCCTCCTTGCTCTGTGACTGAGAAGGCAGAGGCAGCCCCAATGACAGGGATCCCTGCACAGTGGCCAAACAGTGGATACAACTGACAAATCCCCTACACTTTGATTTGCCCCTGCAGGCTCAGATCTGAGGGTAGAGAACTAGGGTGGGGGGACCCCTGTGCTTTCCGAATAGGCCTGCAAGTGCATGAGTGTGCCTTCACGTGAGTGTTTTCAGAGCCTCGGATGCAGGGTACCTCTAAGCTAGCAGCCAAACATCAGATCCCCCCACATACACTGTGGGCAACATAGGGATCCTTGGGACATCATCCTAACATTGAAGCCCCTGTTCTGTGGGTCTCCCAGTGGAGTCCAGGCAAACAATTCTTAGAGCATAAATTGTGGTACATTTACACAATAGAATACTACTCAACAATAAAAAACAAGGAAAATCATGAAATTTGCAGACAAATGGTGGGGACAAGAAAAGTTGATCCTGAGTGAGGTAACCCAGAAGCAAAAAGACACACATGATATATACTCACTTATAAGTGGATATTAGACATATAATATATTAAAATCTGCACACCTAAAGAAGCTAAGCAAGAAGGAGGGCCCTGGGTAAGATGATCAGTCCTCATTCAGAAAGGCTAACGGTATAGACCTTGGAAGATGGAGAAAATAGGGAACATGACAGGAGCCTACCACACAGGACCTCTGAAAGACTCTACTCAGAAGACTTTGGGCAGAGTGCAGGGAATCATATGAAATAAAGGGGAGATAGGAAGACCTGGAGGGGACTGGAGCTCCACAAGGAGAGCAACAGGTTCATATGGAAGGGGAGGAGGACCTCCCGTATCATTAAACTGGAGAAGGGGTATGGGAGGAGAAGAGAGAGAGAGGGTGGGATAGGAAGGGGATGAAAGAGGGGACTACAGCTGGGACACAAAGTACATAAATTGTAATAAATGAAAAAAAATTAAACAAGAAAGCCAATTCTCTTTGAGACTCATGAGATTATAGACTTCATTTTCATTTACATAGTTGAAAAGGTATCCTCAACATGGGAGCTGCTGATAATCTCTGCTGGAAATTAGCTTCTAATACTTAAAAGCTGTTTATTTAGCAAAAGATACAGGAAAGTTTGATCATAAAAATTGATGAAAAGTAATAATTTTATTCAGCCATGGGTTGTATTTACTCATTTTTGTTTAGGTCATTTATAGCACATTGGACAATGTTAGAAAGGATCTGAACATAATTTGATGACTCTTCTATTAAAGTTTGCTTTGTTTTCACTCTTTTTCAGCACTGTGATAGTTACCATGTATACCCTGAATCCTTTATGGCCACTAGCAAACTTGTTGGATGTTCCATGTCCCAATTTTGTTTTGATGCTTAGTGGTGATTTACTGTGCTTTCATATATTTCTTATATATTCAGATGTCCCCTTTTATGAACTATTTCACAACTCATTATTTTCTACTGGAGTTAAATTTTAACTGATATGTTGGAGTCTGGATACAAGCCTCTCTTAGATACTGGTATTAAGAATATTTACTTTTTTATAATTATAATTTTTAAATTTGTTGATAAAATAATATAATTACATCATTTCCCCTTACCTTTCCTCCCTTGAACTTTTTTATAAATCGCTTCCTGCTCTCTTTCAAAATCACAGCCTTTTTTTCATTAATTGTTATTATATGTATATATGTACATATGTATATATATATATATGTACATATGTTCCTATACATATAAAATTAAATTGTTTTGTCTCTATAGTGTCACTTGTATGTACATTTTTTAGGGCTGACTATTGGTATTCAATAATCAATTGCTATGTTATTCCAAGGGGAAGACTTTTTTTTTCATCTTTCAGAATACCTTAGTTTCCTGTAGTTCTTTGACTAGGGTTGAGCCCCATGAGCTTTCCCATTTCCATGTTATCATGTCTATTGATATCATCCTTGTTCAGACCTTATTTAGGCAGTCATCTTGGTGAGATTTCATAGGTTTAGCTTCTCTGACATTTGTAGTAGACACAATTCCATATCAGACTTACACATACCTTGTTATGTACATGTGTTTGTATTTGATGGCATCATGAAATTTATCTTTCAGCATTTCAATTTTTGTATCTTCTGTTTGTTTCTGATGTTGATGGTTGGCTTCTATGTATTTTAATAGAATACCACAACCCAATTAGCTTAATTCTGGGTATGTTTGAGTTTCTCTCACTTTTATTTCAGTTTTGTTTCTTTCATTTCAGGCTACATGATTTTTATCTCTTATTGCAAGGCATGCACATTGGGTTTCATTTCTTTAAAAGTGTATTCTAGATAAAATTTCCACTATTTTGTTCAAGAGAAGCAACGACAGCATGATTCCTTGTCTCAGTCTTGTTACTGGACAAAACCTTTCATGTTCTTCAACTAACTATAAGGCATGTTCTAAAAAATTTGTAGCTGCTATTTAGCAAATTAGGGAGTCTCCTTATATTCATAATTATGAAAATTTCTTAAAATTAGAGATTATAGTTGAAATTGTCAAATTGTTATTCTTGCATATGTTAAGAACATTATAGATTTGAGATGTAGAATTCCCATCCAGACTGAGTTCCAGCCCAATAACTAAAGGCAAAATATCCTCAAGCTTTCTCTCTCTTTGTCTGTTAATGTACAAAATTATGTTAATGAGTTTTAAAATGTAATTTTAGCTCAGCAATCTATTAATAAGTCATTTTTAGAGTTTATTCTCCTTTTTCTGTATTAGGTGTTACATTAGCCTGCCATGGCTGACATAAATAAGCTAGAAGTGGGGGTATATATCTGTGATCTCAGTACCTAGAAGATGAAGCTGGAGCTTTACCCAAAGTTTAAAGACATCCTGGGCTACATCATGAGTACCAGATAGTCCAATGATATACAAAAAGTGTCTGTCTTCAAAGCAAAGGAAAAATATCCACAAAAGTGAAATGTGAGATTTTTCCTTCAATGGCTCATTTGTTTCCAAATTCAGCAACTACATTAAACTCAGCACTCATGCATTGAACCAGTTTTTTCATCCCAAAGCACATCTTCTAGTGGCTTATTGCACTTATATCAGCTGTTTCCAGGTACCCTAAATCCCTCTATCAAAACTTTGAAATTATTTAAACTTTTATTTTCAGTCTGTGTTTTGAATTCCCTATTTTGCTGACACAATTTTAGACAAGAATCCTTTCACAGTAGCCTGAAGAGATAGCTTAGTGGTAAAGAATACTGGCTGCTCTTTCAGAGAGCCAGGATTCAATTCCCAGCACTCACATGGGCACTAACAATCTATAATTGTAGTTCCAGGAGATATGGTACCATCTTCTGGTCTCCATGGACACATGATGTACAGATAAACATACATTCAGAAAAAAGCAGACATTTACAGAAAATAAAAATAAAATAATCATGTTACAGTAGCCACTTTTCTTTCATTGTAATACTTTAGCACAGAAAAGTTAATATTTTATTCACTACCATGCAGGTCCTTATCCCATTTCATTCTCTAGTCCTAAATGTTTCCATCTGCAATGCTAATAGCCTAGGAAAACTTCCTCCAGCTTGGATTAGCCCTTTATTACTCCTGAATCCTGGATAACAATATTCTCTTCACTTCTGTAATCCACTCTTATGTTCTATCACAAGTCCTGTAGCTTTTCTTCTAACTTAACTTTGATTACATTATACTTTCTTAATGTCTGGTTTCTATAGGTTTTACAATATGTCATACCACAGAAATCCCTACTAATGTCATCCCCTTATACTTCTAAGATACAGCCCATTTTGCTGAAATTTTACTAACATGCCTTTCACCACCTGTAAGTCAGTTTCATACTCCTTTATTTGACCTTGGGAACAATAGTAAACCTTACATTCATGTTTAGATTACTAGCCTTTGCTTTGCCCATAGATGTGTCTACATCTCTTAAATACTGCATCTCAATTACTGATTGCTATATTGAACAATTCAGTATGTTGACATCTTTAAAACAAATTGCTACACAAAAACACCAAGCAAATAGAATCAAAAATAGCAGTTTTCACTTTTCTGAAATACGTCTTTTATAATTCTACCATTAAAATAAGTCAGCCAAATGTTTTCATTTATAAATGTGCAAATTATTACTTCAAAATAAGTGCTTAAAGCAACATTGCTTGTTAATTACAAGCTGAAAATGTCAACAATTTTTTTGTTTTATTATTTGAAATCATGAGTGTTTATGTCAGAAAGATAAATAAAATGAGAAAGTCTTCATTTCCAAGATGATATTTTAAAAACTTACAGATTTAATCATACCTGTAAGAATGCATGTTGAAAAACTGAGCCAAGATATCATGAAAGCTTTCTAACTTCTAATTTGGGGTACATGCATTTTCTTTTATATATGAAGGTTGATACCCAATGCTATTTATAACAGACTTTTGATAGCAGAATGAAAAGACACGACTAAACATTTTATATACTTAGCATTGCAGAAGAAAAACAGACCAACATGTGAACAGAAGGTTTTAAGTGGTATTACCTATCATAACAATGTTTCTTCTAAAGCTTCAAGAATTCATTTTGACTTGCAAATCCTATCTCCCCTTTCCCAAAGAATAATTGAAGGCCATTAAGGAAAATAATTCTGCATAGTTCAAAGCTTCCAAAAGAGCCTTGATGAAAGACCCCATATTTCAATGTTCTCTTTGATTAGAGGAGTCCTTTGAACAGTAAAGCCCAGTCTGTTGCTTGGCTAGCTTATTAAAGCCAAGGAAATACATTCTGAGTTATGCCATCATATGTCTAAAGAGCTCCTGATGCAATTCTAGGCCAAGGTCCTTGAGAAAATCCAGTGGTGAAAGCAGGAAAATCAGAGAGAAACATCAGGTTCAATGAGAGAATCAGGGTCAATATTATCAGGGATGAAGCCAGAAATCAGAAACCAAATGAATTTGAGTGTGGCCAAATGAAGGCACATAAATTAGCTTTGGAACAACTGCTTTTGACAGGAGACAATATCAAGCAAACAGGGTTTTCTATTTGGCATCATAGATACATTTTAGAAGAGACTTTATGGTAGTATCTTCCAACATAAGTCACTACATGAAGCTCATCATCTTTGAAGTTTACTAACAGAAAACAAACACTGTGTCTGCCAATAATGAGAGTAAAATTACTCTTTTAAAGAAAAAAAAAGTCACACCGTAAGTATGAAATTAGGTCAATTAAAAATAAAATAATTGTTAGCTGCAAAATAACAATTAAAAAGTAAGGAGAGCTGATGGATAATTTAGACAATACGCTGTGATCAATCTTTAGAGATTTGTTTATTTTTGTTTTATGTATGTGAGCATTTTCCCTACATGTGTGTATGTGTCATATGTTCCTGGTGCTCTAGGAGTTCAGAAGAGCACTTCATATCTCCTGGAATTGGAGTTATGAATAGTTTCCCTGTGAATTTTGAGAGCTGAATCCAGATTATCTACTCTTAACCTTTGAAGCATTGCCCTAGCCTTATTATGTGATCTGTTTTCTTTAAGACTCCGTTGACTAACATTGTCTATTAATTGGCTCAACTACATACCCATAATGCAATTATAACAAATTATAACAGATGGCTCTAAGAAAGACCTTCAGGTTCTACATTACTCTTAAGTACTTCCTCAGTAACTGATGAACAAATTACAGTTTGAATGGTTTGGAAGTCAAATGTAATCTATTTTTTTTTTTTGTAAATGGGAAATTGATTAAATTAAATATTTTAACTTCCTTATTATATGCAATTAAGACAGAATACTTTTCATCAAAATACTTTTATAATCATACCAAGATAATGCCAGATAATGTGAAGTTTTTGAGTACAAAATAGTGAACTACTGAATATGGGAAATAATACTAAATTATTTCAACAATGATACTTAAAATTATCAAACACATACTATTTGCCAGATTCTATTTAAATACTTGTATTATTTCCTTCCTTAATTTGAACCATAATGTTATAATATTTGCTATCATTATCAGTTTCATACTTGAGAATGGAGGTTTAGAACTGATAAGAAACTCATCTATCTTTTAAAATGAATACAAAAGCAAGAAAGGAACATATATAAAGAGAAAGATGTAATAAGAAAAACTAGATCCTTAAATGGCGTAGTAAGTGCTGAGTTGTAACCTTAAGAGAGGTTTACCACATCCCACACAGATTGGGACATGGAACCCCTGGATAAGAGTAGAGATGGATAAAAGAAAATGCAGACAGACACATCCATAGTGAAGCTAGGATTAAGTGGGTTACTGTAATACATACTGTATTAATACAGTATGTAACACATACTGTATTACAGTATGTAATACATACTGCCATAAACCAAAACCTCAGCATGTTTATTATATATACAGCACTGGAGAGGTGTTAGCTAGTCTCTGTATGAGGTCTCTCTCTATAAGTGAACAGTCTTCTACTGTAATGTCCTGGAGAAGAGTGCTGCACTTGCTAGCATTTTCACACATTGTATTCAGGCTCCCAAGGAAGGCTTTACTTTTCCTCTTGAACCTGGTCTAAAATGGGTGATGGCTTTGCTAATTTCCTGTGTATCAATTGACCTTAGAGTCCTTAACAGGCCATGATCATGCCAAAGTACACATTCACTTGGGGTGTCACTCATTCAGGGTTTCCTCTGCTCCCAACAGAGGTTAAAAGATATAGCCACAATAAGAGAAATAAATAAAATTTATTGTTGGCCTTTTATACAAAAATATAAAGTTCTTAATATTTGAACATTATTTTTTAAATTTGAGACAGGTTCTTGCTGTGTATCCCTAGTTCATCTAGAACTTATCATATAATACAGTATGACCTGAAATTCTTAATTGTCCCATCTCAGCTTTTACATTGCTGGTCTTACAAGTACATACAACTATGACTAGCTATATGAACTTATTGACCTCTAAAAAATAGTACTAGGTGCAATACTACTCAGACATTTAAAAACAACGAAATCATGCAATTTTCAGGCAATGGATGGAACTAGAAAAGATCATCCTTAGTGAGGTAACCCAGAACCTGAAAGACACACATGGTATAAACTCACTTATAAGCGGATATTAGCCATATAGTACAGGATAACCATATTACAATTCATAGAGCCAAAGAAGAAAAGTAACAAGGAGGATCCAAGGGAGGATTCTTAATATCACTCAGAAGTGGAATAGAATAGATAGAAGAAATGGTTGAAGAAAAGGAACAAGACAGGAAACAGAGTACTGAGGGAAATGAGGGTGGGGATCAGATGTGGTGAGTGGGGCAGGAGGACAGAGGGCTTGTACAGAGAAAAGAAACCACAGGAGGCTGCATCTCTGTGACAAGCTAGAGATCTATGTCAGGGTAGGCTTCTGGGAGGGTATGGCTGAGACTCATACTACAGGGGCCATAAAGACTGAAGAGGGCACTCTCTAACTTGACAGGACTGCTAGTGGAGGGAGAAAAACACCAATCCACAAACAAAATTTTTGACCCAAAATTTAACATGTGTACAAGATGTGCAGGGATAAAGACAGAGCAGAGATTGAGGAAATGTCCAACCAATGCCTGGCCCAGTCCGAGGCCCAATCCATGGGAGAGAGCCACTACCCCTGACACTATTAATGATACTATGATATGTTTGCAGAAGGGAGCCTCGCATAGCTGACTTCTGAGAGGCTCCACTCCAGTAGCTAGTCAAAACAGATTCTGAGATTCACAGACAAACAGCCAAATATTAGGTGGAGCATAGGGAGTCTTGTGGAAGAATGGGTGAAAATTAGAAGGACCTAGAGGGGACAGGAACACCACAAGAAGACCAACAGAGTCAACTAACCTGGGCCTAGGTGGTCTTAGGGAGCACTAACCAAGGACAATGCACAGAAATGAGATAGGCTCCTTACACATACATAGAGGATGGGTAGCTTTGCTTACATGTAGGTCCCATGGAAAATAAAAGGGGGTGTATCTGACGTAAACTGTTGCCTGTTTTGAATCACTTCCCCCTCGAGGGGCTGCCTTGCCAGTCTACAGGGGAAGAAGATGTATTACATCTTGATGCAACTTGATGTGTTGGTCTGAGATGTTATGGGGGAGGCTCCCCTTATCTGAAGATTAGGAGAGGGACAACAGGGAGAAGTGGGAGGGAGGATGGGAACAGGAAAAGAGGATAAAAGGCCTGTGATAGGGCTGTAGAGTAATTAAATTAATTAATTAAAAAGAAAACCAACCCGTAATAGTTCAATAACATTTTATACAAGCCTGTATACTCCCACTGAAAATGCCAAGTACATACTATTGTAAAGATGGTCACAGGACAATGCCTTTCAAAGATTTATTTTCTTAATTTTCTGTATATGGGTACTTTGCCAGCGTGTGTATCAGTGCACCATTTTCATTCACTGTCCTTGAAGGTCAGAAGAAGTCAGATCCTTTGGAACTAGAATTACAAATGGACATTAGCCACTATGCTGGTACTGTGAATTGAACTTATTTCTTCTGCAAGAGCAAAAAGTGTTCCTCACTGCTGAGATTCCCCAGCTTCTCAATATATATGTATATTTTTATTTTTTATTGCAATTTATTCACTTTGTATCACAGTTTTAGCACCCTCCCTGATCCGTTCCCAATCCCTCCCTCCCTCTACTTCTTCCATGACCCTTCTCCAGTCCACTGATAGAGGAGGTCCTCCTCCCCTTCCATCTGACCCTAGCCTATCAGGCCTCATCGGGACAGTCTGCATTGTCTTCATCTGTGGTCTCATAAAGCTGCCCCCGCCTCAGGGGGAGATAATTAAAGAGCCAGCCACTAAATTCATGGCAGAGACAGGCTCTGTTCCTCTTACTAGGAAACTCACATGAAGACTGAGATGTCATGGGCTACATCTGTGCAGGGTTCTAGGTTATCTCCATGCATGGTCCTTGGTTGAAGTATCAGTCTAAGAAAAGATCCCTATCTATTTTAGATAGCAGCTTTTTCAATTTTTTTGGTTCTGTTGCTCTCCTTGTGGAGTTCCTGTCTTCACCTGGTCTTTCTATCTCTCCCTTCTTTCAAAAGATTTCCTGCACTCTGCCCAAAGTCTGGCTATGAGTCTCAGCATCTGCTTTAATATCCTGCTGGGCAGAGTCTTTCAGAGGCCCTCTGTATGTAGGCTCCTCTCTTTTTCCTTGTTTTCACCCTCTTCCAATGTTTATCCTGTTTGAATGGACACAGAATTTGTGGTACATTTACACAATGGAATACTACTCAGCAATTAAAAATAAGGAAATGATGAAATCTGCAGGCAAATGGTGGGAACAAGAAAAGATCTTCCTGAGTGAGGTATCCCAGAAGCAGAAATACACACACACACACACACACACACACACACACACACACACACACACATATGCTCACTTATAAGTGGATATTAGACATATAATATAGGACAAACACAATAAAATCTGTACACCTAAAGAAGCTAAGCAAGAAGGAGGACCCTGGATAAGATGATCAATCCTTACTCAGAAAAATTCATAATATATTTTAAATGCATGATAAAAATGGTAACTATTATTAAACTTCTAAACAGTATTGAAACATCTGTGAAACAAATCACTTCCATCTGATAACTTATTTTAAAAAAGAATAATTTCAATTTCCTAATCAATGTGCACTGGTGGTATTCTAGTTTGTTTAGAGGGGAATCAAATAATCGCAAGTAAGAAGGTAAAGGACAGGATTTTTTTCTGTCTTATTCCCAATGTAAATGTAGGACTTAGGTGAGATAAACATACATAGATTATTAAAGCATGTTCTCTTCTGACACAGTAACAAATGGATTTCCGAAATGATAAATAACAGTAGGTGTATGTATAATACACATCATAATATACAGAAAATAGTGTGCCATAAATAATATAAATTATATTGAAAATTTTAACCTGGAAAAACAAGGGGAAATAATTCTTTTTTTCTTTTTGAATTTTATTTTTTTCTTATCATTTACATTTTATTAACTCTGTATTCCAGCCATGTCCCGATCCCTCATTCCCTCCCAGTCCCTCCCTCCCTCCCTCATCTCCACCGTGCCCCTTGCCAAGTCCACTGATAGGGGGGACCTCCTCCCCATTCATCTGATCCTGTTTTATCAGGGATCCTCAGGACTGGCTGCAAAGCTCTCCTCTGTAGCCTAACAGGACTGCTCCTCCCTTGGGGCGTGGGGAGGCCAAAGAGCCAACCATTGAGTTCCTGTTAGAAATAGTCCTTGTTCCCCTCACTATGGGAAACCAATTGGTTACTGAGCTACCACAGGCTACATCTGAGCAGAGGTTCTAGGTTATATCCATACATGGTCCTTGGTTGAATGTTAGTCTCAGAAAAGACCCTGTGCCCAGATATACTTGGTCCTTGTGGAGCTCCTATCCTTTCCCCATCAAACTAACTCCCCTTCTTTCTTATGATTCCCTGTACTCTGCCAAACGTTTGGTCATGAGTCTTTGCTTTGAAAACACTGCTAGAGTCTTTCAAATGCGCTCAGTAGACTCCTGTCATACGTTCAATGCACATCCCATCCGTCTTTCTTAATGAGGATTGATCATCTTACCCCATGTACGCTCTCTTGATTATCTTTTTTAGGTGTACAGATTTCATTATGTTTATCACATCTTATAGGTCTATATAAGTGAGTTTATACCGTGTTTGTCTTTCTCCTTCTGAGATATTTCACTCAGGATGATCTTTTCTAGATCCCACCATTTGCCTGCAAATTTCATGATTTCCTCCTTTTTGACTGCTGAGTAGTATTCCATTGTGTAAAAATACCACAATTTCTGTACCCATTCCTCCGTTGATGGACATCTGGGTTGTTTCCAGGTTCTGGCTATTACAAATAAAGCTGCTATAAACATGGTTGAGCAAATATCCCTTTTGTGTACTTGAGCAAACTTTGGGTATATACCTAGCAGTGGTATAGCTGGGTCTTGAGGAAGCACTATTCCTAATTGTCTTAGAAAGCGCCAGATAGATTTCCAGAGTGGTTGTATCAGTTTACATTCCCACCAGCAGTGGAGGAGGGTTCCCCTTTCTCCACAACCTCTCCAGCATGTGTTGTCCCTTGGGTTTTTCATCTTGGTCATTCTGATGGGTGTAAGGTGATATCTCAGGGTCGTTTTGATTTGCATTTCTCTGATGGCTAATGAGGATGAGCATTTCCTTAAGTGTTTCTCTGCCATTCGATATTCCTGTCGAGAATTCTCTGTTTAGCTCTGTTCCCCATGTTTCAATTGGATTGCTTGGTTTGCTGCTTTTCAGCTTCTTTAGTTCTTTGTATATACTGGATATTAGTCCTCTGTCAGATAAAGGGTTAGTGAAGATTCTTTCCCAATCTGTAGGCAGTCGTTTTGTTTTGATGACAGTGTCCTTTGCTTTACAGAAGCTTTTTCAGTTTCATGAGGTCCCATTTATTGACTGTTGCTCTTAGAGCCTGTGCTGTTGGTGTTCTGTTCAGGAAGTTGTCTCCTGTGCCAATGAGTTCTAGGCTGTTCCCCACTTTTTGTTCTAACAGATTTAGAGTATCTGGTTTTATGTTGAGGTCTTTGATCCACTTGGACTTTAGTTTTGTGCAGGGTGATAAATATGGATCTATTTTCATTTTTCTGCATGTGGACATCCAGTTTGACCAGCACCATTTGTTGAAGATGCTGTCTTTTTTCCATTGAATGGTTTTGGCTTCTTTGTCAAAAATCGAGTATTCATAGGTGTGTGTGTTTATTTCTGGGTCTTCTATGCGGTTCCATTGATCCTCCTTTCTGTTTTTATGCCAATACCATGCAGTTTTTATTACTATTGCTCTGTAGTACAACTTGAGATCGGGGATGGAGATACCTCCAGATGATCTGTTGTTGTACAGGATTGTTTTGGAGATTCTGGGTTTTTTGTTTCTCCATATGAAGCTGAGAATCTTTTTTTCAAGGTCTGTAAAGAATTGAGTTGGTATTTTGATAAGAATTGCATTGAATCTGTAGATTGCTTTTGGTAGGATGGCCATTTTCACAATGTTAATCCTACCAATCCATGAGCACGGGAGATCTTTCCATCTTCTGAGATCTTCTTCAATTTCTTTCTTCAGAGACTTGAAGTTTTTCTCAGACAGGTCTTTCACTTGCTTGGTTAGTGTCACCCCAAGGTACTTTATGTTATTAGTGGCTATTGTGAAGGGTGTTGTTTCCCTAATTTCTTTCTCGGCCCTTTTGTCTTTGGTATACAGGAGGGCTTCTGATTTTTTTTTTTGAGTTGATTTTGTATCCTGCCACTTTGCTGAAGGTGTTTATCAGCTGGAGGAGTTCTCTGGTTGAATTTTTGAGGTTGCTCATATATACTATCATATCATCTGCGAATAGTGACACTTTGACCTCTTCCTTTCCGATTTGTATCCCCTTGATCTCCTTTAGTTTTCTTATTTCTCTGGCTAGGACTTCAAGTACTATGTTGAAGAGGTATGGAGAGAGTGGGCAGCCTTGTCTTGTCCCTGATTTCAGTGGGATTGATTTAAGTTTCTCTCCATTGAGTTTGATGTTGGCTATAGGCTTGCTGTATATTGCCTTTACTATGTTTAGATATGTGCCTTGTATTCCTGATCTCCCCTAGACTTTAAACATGAATGGGTGTTGGACTTTGTCAAATGCTTTTTAAGCATCTAAGGAGATGATATAATGATATTTTTGACAAATATTTTTATACCTTCTATTCTGTTGGCTTTCCCTGAGCCTGGATTTTTATGGAAAGAGAAGAAATTGCAAGTAACCCCAGAATGACACCAAAATGTTAAAGTCAAATATCACATAAACAAACACATTAAATCTATATGCTTAGACAAAACAAAACAAAAAACTGAGTAGGCTGAAAAGAATAACTGCCATGGCTCAAACACACACACACACACACACACACACACACACACAAAATTGAAAAAGCTGCTATCTAAAATAGATGTATAGGTCCTATAAACATTATTTGCAACAGTTTTATCTTACTATGAGATCACCAAGACATGATGTGGTAAAGTGGTTTGTTCAACTTTTTCAATATGTTTAAAGGCAGGGCATGCCTTTTGTATTTTGAGTCCAGTATTCTACCTCTTGTAATGGACTTCTGTGATATTGGAAAAGTAAGCAACGGTTGATCAGAAGATGGCATTTCTAAAATCAAACTAAAATTTCATACATATAAGTAACACACATATTCAAACATAAATGTAGATCTAGGAAAAATGAGTAAGTAAATCATGGAAAAAAAGAGTAAAAATAATGTGACTTTTATTTGAAACATATTCAGACTAATTCATCTGAAATTTGCTAGTTATTCCAATTCACCACATTAATGATATATAAAAATAGCTAAATGGTTCAAAATTTAATACTGCAAATAGAAAACCTGATTTATAATACATAATTAAAATTAATGGAGCATTATTGTTTTCAAGTAAATATGGGAGATAAGACACCACATGAACTTTTTTGGCTTTTGTGTAAAATTTGCACACAGAAGAATCAAACTCAACTCCAAATGTATAAAAAAAATAAAGCTAAATGCCCTAGTCATGATAGAAGACAAAGTGGGGAATAGCCTTGAAATCATTGACACAGGAAAAGACTTTCTGAACAGAACACTGTTAGCACAGGCACAACAATCAAAAATTAATAAATGGGACCTGATGAAAGTGAAAAGCTTTTCTAAGGCAAAGGACACCATCTTCTGGACAAAGCGGCAGCTTATCAAATGGGAAAAGAGTTTTATCAACTACATAATACCCACAAAATATTAAGAACTCAAAAATTTAGATCTTAAGAAAATGCATAACCCAATTAAACATGGTATACAGATATAAACAGATTTTTAAAGACGTGTGTAACATCTTTAGCCATCAGAGAAATGAAAATCAAAACTACTTTGAGATTCCATCTTCTACGCATCAGGATGGTCAAGATCAATAATGCAAGTGACAGTTCATGCTAGCAAGAATGTAGAGCAAGAGGAATACTTCTCTGTTGCTGGAACATAAGAGTATAAACATGTTCATCCAATATGGAAATCAATATGGCAGTTCCTCAGAAAATTGAGAATCAATCCATCTCAAGACCCAGTATACCACGGGTCTTGAGTACATGTTGGGCATGTACTTCGAGGACGCTTTATCCTTCCACAGAGACACATGATCAACAGTGTTCATTGCTGCTCTACTCATAATAGCCAGAAATTTAAAACAGTCTAGATATTTCTCAGCAGATGAATGGATAAAGAAAATGCTGTGAATTTACACAATGGAACATAAAAAATAAAGTCATGAAAATTTCAGGCAAATGGATGGCACTAGAAACAATCATACTAAGTGAGGTATCCCAAACTGAGTAAGACAAATAAGGTACATATTCACTTATATGCAGATACTAGTGGTTAAGACAATGATAACAAAGCTATACAATGCATAGAACTACAGAGGTTAGATATTGAGTAAGGGGCTGGGTGTATGTGAAGATAGATCTACTTAGGAAAGGGAAATATAATAGATAATTATTGATAGAAGGGGGATCAATTGTGGAGGGAGAGAAAAGAGGGGGATGCGAGAGGAAAGTTGGGGAGAGATAGCTAAAATTAAGGGCCATTTAAGAGGTGATATGTAAATCTAATACAGTAGAAGCATTGTAAAATATATCCTTACATGGAGGTGATCAAAATAAAATTGCCAAGTAACAGGAGAGACAGAACTGCAACTATAAATCTCTTGTCACCAAATGAAGCTTCCAGTACTGGAATTGAACTACAACTAATTGAATTGTTGTCCAAAGGAGTCTCCTGGAAACCCTCAAACAACCCAGGAATCATGACAAAAGACTATATGTTGCTCTCTACAAACTGAAGGCAAGCCCTCATTGCTAAAGACAACACCAACACAACTCACTGTACATGAAGAAGTCAAGCTGGGGCCTACATAGATTTTTCACACCTATATCTTAGCATCTTTGTTACAGGAAGGTTCTCTGCACATTACCAAGGGAGAAAAATAGACAGCAAGCCAGCTATAACCTTTTGATCCACAATGGTGTCCTGCCTGCAAGATATACTAGTGCAATGGTGGCACAAAGTTTGCCAGAGTATTTGAATAACTGATTTGACTGAAGGCTCACTCCATAACACAGAAGCCAAACTCAACACTTCTTGGGTGACAAAGAACCTGAGACTGGAGAGTCCGGGTACCTAGGGTTGAAACTAAATTCTACTGTCCAAAGAAATGTAGCAAAAAAATGACTCCTAATGACATTCTGCTATACATAAAGCTCAGTACCTCCCTCAGCCATCACCAGAGAAGCTTCCTTCTGCAGCAGATAGGAACAAATACAGAGACCCACAGCCAGATATTATACAGAGTGTGAAAGACTTGGGAAACACTCAGCCTTAAATGGTATTACTCCTTCAAATTCCTCCCCTCAAGGCAAAAGGAACCCTGCAGAAAAGAAGGTGGAAAGTGTGTAAAAGGACACCAAGAAAAGAAGGCCCTGTAAAACAACATGACTGATTCACATATGAACTCACAGAGACTGAGGCAGCATGTACAGGACCTGCATGCATTTGTACCAGATGGGGTCACAGAGCTGAAAGGAGAAGTGGACACGTGCCCCTATCCTTAACCCAGAAGCTATCTACAATTGATAACCACTTGAGTTTCTTCAGTGGAGTCTCACTAAAGAAACAAACCACTCTTAAGGACAGGTCCCATGCTCAGCAATAGATGGCCAAAATAAAATGAATTCAATGGCATCATTGAAGGTTTCTTATGTCATAATGTCATGGGAGGGCTATTTTTCTTATTTTTATTATGTAGATATATGTTTTTAAATATAATAAACATAATTATATAATATTTATATAAATAATTAAGAAAAGATAAATAATATGCTACAAATACATAGTAAATATATTATAAATAATATAGAAACAATATATTAATAATATAGTAATTGCATAATATAAAGTATAATATATATTATTTATATATTATGTATAATATAGATTATCATATATATTATATAATGTAACATAATTATATATTATATATATATTTATATACATACAATATATAAGCATGTTATAAGATATATAATCTATCTATGTCTTTATAGATATCCCTTCTTTCTAACCTACAGATCATTTGCATATATATTATGGCTTCCAATGTAGGTTTTTTTTTTCTCTGTGAAGCCTTGGATGTCCTGGATTCCTTTATAAGTCTGTTAATTTTCTTTCTTTTTTCTTTTTTTCTGTTTTTATGAAATCTTTTTTAATATAATTTTTATTTATTACAGTTTATTCACTTTGTATCCCAGCTGTAGACCCATCCTAATCCCCTCCCAATCCCACCTTCCCTTCCTCCCTCATATCCTCCCATGCTACTTCCCCAAAGATCATATTGAGTGAGCTATCCCAGAATCAGAAAGACACATATGGTATATACTCATTTAAAAGTAGATATTAGGCATATAATATAGGATAATCATACTAAAATCTGTTCAACTAAAGAAGCTAAGCAAGAAGGAGGACCCTGGGTAAGATGCTCAATCTTCATTCAGAAAGGCAAATGGGATAGACATCAGAAGAAAGTGAATGCTAGGAACAAGACAGGAGACTACCACAGAGGTCCTCTGAAAGACTCTACCCAGAAGAGGATTAAAGCAGATGCTGTTTATTTTCTAATGAGAGACAGAAAGAAGGTGGATGAAGATGAGAGGAAATGTGGAGAGGAGCTTGGAGAAGTAAAGAGAGGGGAAACTAATCAGGATATATTATGTGAGGAGAAAAAAAACTATTTTCAATAAAAGGGAAAAAGAAAAAATATAAAAGTAAGTAAAAGGAGGTCAGTACAGGGAAAGGTAAGCTGAAAACTCAGTATGAAATTTAACCTTTTCTCTTTGCTGTTTATCTTCCAGAGCTGGGACTGGAACTCAGGATCTTGTGCATGTGGTACAAATGTCCTACCACTGAGCTTCCTTCTTAAAGTAAACTCTTTGATTACATTTCTGTGAGGAAAAACATCTTTTATTTTGTCCATAAAATAGAATATTGAAGCATGTTATACAAAAGAGACATCATTCATTCGAGAAATATGAGACAATATTTCTCTGAGGGCTTACAGTTGGTGACAAATGTAATTTAAAATGTGATAGAATTATTAAGACTAATTATGACAATGAATTAAAAGATATCCTTGTTTTATGAATGTCCTACTCTTAGGAAGATAATTCAAAACTTGTTACAGGTAATTGTAGTACATAAAATGCAATTATGTGGATTTTTAAAATAGTGTCCATAAAATCTACTAAATATTAGTTAACATGAATTAGATAATTTCTACACTGGGCTGCTAATAAACCATTAGGCTATAAATAAATAGTTTAAAAATATAAAAATAAAAAGTTATTGTTGAGAATGCAGTGCGAGTACTAAGAAAAGACTTCATAGATCACAACCCATTTTAATAAGAGAAAGGAATGACATAAATGCTGTCTACAGAAATAAATGAAATGGCTTTATAAATTTAAAATAAAATTAAAACATCAGATAATATGGACATAAATCAGTGGCGGGGGGCATCTTTGGGACAGAGCGAGACTCTCAGGAGTCTATGGAGGTGACCTTAGCTGAGATGTCTAACAATGGGGGTTAAGGAGCCTGAAGTGGCCACCTTCTAGCTAGGTAGGACTTCCAGAGGAGGGAGGCAGACACCAACCACCCAGAAAACCTTTGACCCAAAAATTTGTCCTGTCTCCAACAAGTGTAGTGATAAATATGGCACAGAGATTGAGGGAATGTCAAACCAATGACTGGTCCAACTTGAGACAAACCCCATGGGAGAGAGCCAACCCCTGACACTCTGCTATGACTGCAGACAAGAGCCTAGCATTAATGTCTTCTTAGAGGCTTCATCGAGCAACTGATGGAAACTGATGCAGAGACCGATAGCCAAACAATATGGCAACCTTAGGGAGTTTTGTGGAAGAGTGGGAGGAAGACAGAGTGAGCTGCAAAGGTCGAGGATACTGCAAGAAGACCTACAGAGCAAACTGACATAGGCTCATGGGGGCTCACACAGACTGAACCACCAACAAAAGAGCATGCATGGGCTGGACCTAGGCCCCCTACACATATGTAGCAAATGTACAGTGTGGTTAACATGTGGGTCTCCTAACAATGGGAGTAGGGACTCTCTGACTCTGTTGCCTGACTTTGGATCACTTTCCCCTAGTTGGACTGCCTTATTTGGTCTCAGTGGGAGATAATGTGCCTTGTCCTGCTGTGACTTGATGTGCCAGGGTGGGCTGGTACCTATGGGGACCCTCCCTTTCTTTGAGAATAAAGGATTAAAGGGTTGTGTGAAGGTAGGACTGGGAGGAGATGAGGGGACCTGAGATCAGGCTGTAAAGTGATTAAATAAATGAATGAAAAATCAGAATAAACCATGGGGTGGTTTATTATTATATTATTATTATTATTGTTGTTGTTGTGTGTTTGTATGCACATGCCACTGTATACATGTGTAGGTTACAAGACAACTTTGTATACTTCCTTCTCTCTGTCCACCCTGCGGGTTTCTAGAAACAGACTTAGGTCATCAGGAGTGCCTTGCAAATATCTTTACCCACTACATCTTGCCAATTCTGGTTTGCATCCTTTTGGACACAGTAATTGAGATAGTGAAAAGCATAGCCAAAATCAAACTGAAGAGATTTATTGTTAACAAGATACTCATTGGGAGGAAGTATGTCACTCAGGCTGCCATTCGCAGTTTAAAGCCTTGTGCTGCTTGCGGTTCACTCTGCCTTGCTGTATACATTTGAAGATGTGAGCTCTCAGCTTACTGTTCCTGTTGTCATATCCGCTGTTTACTGTCAGACTTCCTCACCACAATGAATTCTTATCCTTCTGTAACTATAATCTTAAATAAGCTCCTTCTTCCAAAAGAAGCTTTTGATCTTGTAATTTTACTACAATAACAAAACTAATATACTGAGTTTAAAGTTTCTTTATTTTTTAATATTAGTTACAGTTTATTATGTTTGTATCCCAGCTGTATCCTACTCCCTCATTCCCTCCCAATCCCACCCTCCCTCCCTCATCTCCTCCTTGTCTCTTTCCAAGTTCACTGATAGGAGAGGACCTCCTCCCCTTTCATCTGACCCTGGTTTATCAGGTATCTTCATGACTGGCTGCAAAGTCCTCCCCTGTGGCCTATCAGGCCTGCTCCTCCCTCAGGGGTGAGGAAGGTCAAAGAGCCAGCTATTGAGTTCATGTCAGAAATAGTTCCTGTTTCCCTTACTAGGGAAATCCACTTGGATACTGAGCTACCATGGGCTACATCTGAGCAGAGGTTCTAGGTTATAGCCATACATGGTCTTTGGTTGGAGAAACAGTCTCATATAAGACCCCTGTGCCCAGATACATTTGGTTCTTGCGGAGCTCCTGTCCTCTCCAGGTCATAACAACTCCCCCTTCTTTCATATGATTTTTTGCACCCTGCCGAGGTTTAGTTATGTTTCTCAGTATCTGCTTTGGTACACTGCTAGGTAGAGTCTTTCAGAGGCCCTCTGTGGTAGGCTCCTGTCCTGTTACTTGTTTTCTCCTACATCCAATGTCCATCCCATTTGTCTTTCTAAGTGAGGATTGATCATCTTACCCCAGGTCCTCTTTCTTGTTTAAGTGTATAGATTTCAGTATGTTTATCATATCTTATAGTTTTTACATAAAATTATCCACTTTTTAATACCATGACCTTAATCAAATGCACAATAAATAATGTATGTGAGATCTACTACTTGAAGCACTTTCTCATTTCATTTACCCTTACCATGTTCATTAGTGTTGCATAAATTCTGGTGAATTCTTATTTTTGTAGAAGCTCTTAGCTATAATGTCATTGCCCCAATTTCCCCAAGCCAAAGTCAGGACATTTGAACATCCAAATTAATATTGAGAGTACAAAATACATATGCAAAGCACTGAAAAATATACATGTTTATGTCTCAATATCAAAGTTGAAATATTATCTATGCAGAGAACACTCACAATTTCTATTCTCCTTGCAGTGCTCGACAAAATTCAAATCATAAAATTCAAAGCCAGAAGTGATTATATACATTTTAATTAGAAGGATATGAGTGCTTTCAATTCCATTGCCCCATCTGCAGAAATTGTTTTAGGATCCATTAAACTGATGCTTAGCACTAAAGGTGCTACATCCACAGGACTACTTATTGCATAACAAGCGCTGGGTTTCCAGAATTCTGTCAATTAGATGTGGGCAGATGCAGAAAATCTGCCAGGTAGAGCACACCTTTAAGCTCAGCAATCAGGAGGCAGAAGTCATGGATTTCTGTGACTTTGAGGTCAGCCTCACCTACGTTGTGAGTTCTAGGCCAACCGGGGTTACACAGTGAGACACTGTCTCAAAAAATGTAGAAAATCTACTAAATTATCATGTATAACAATTGGCCAATGCATATCAGCGGTAACCTTACATTCTCATATACACAGCAGCTTAAGTAACACCTTTAATACATGACCTGTTACATTCCTAGCTTTATCACTAGTTTGATTACAACATGAATTTATTATACACATTTCTATAGAGTTTTCAATGTAAACAGAATTAGTTAGGTGGCTCTCTGTTCAATAAGTCTTTGTGTTACTTTTATATCAGATCTATAATTTTTCTATCACTATAGGATGTGATCTATCTACATTTAATTCCATCACTATATGACACAATCCAATTGATAGATCACCATGGACTAATCCAAACAGGCAATTTGAGGACCAGGCTAAATGGGAAAGTACCTAGAGGAAAAGGAATGCTTGTGCTTCTCTTTTCACAACTCCAAATTTCAGCTCTGTAACTCATAACAGGAGTGATGTTGGGGGGTCAGGGATTTAACACTAAAATCTAAAGTTTTTAAAATTGAAAACTGCTGAAAAATGTATTTTGGATTTACAGAGTTGAATATTTTCTGTGAAAGTTAATGAGTTTGACTACTGTCACAAAGCAAATCATATGACTTTAATTTTTTGTAGAGTAATATTTCATTATTTTACACAATCTGTTTTAATTGGAGTATTTAAGCATATAAAAAACCCATACAGTTCAAATAGAATGTAGACATGGAGAAAATGCAAAGAAATATTACTAATTATGGTTCAAATTAGTAATTTTATACAGTAGCTTCAATGGACAGTTATTTTGTTGACTTCAATGAATTGTTAAATTAGGTTATTTCCCCTCTTAATTCAATTTAAATCTCATCAGAACTTTACAAACACAATTTCATTACTCTTATTCATTGCTTAAAATGTGACATAAAAAGTTCATATATCTGCCAACTGAATAGTATCACTGTGGGGAGGTTGAATCTGTGAATTCAAATATGTTAGAATCATTTTGATTTGCATCTCTCTGATGGCTAAGGACACTGATCATTTCTTTCAGTGTTTCTCTGCCATTCTATATTCCTCTACTGAGAATTCTCCGTTTAGCTCTGTACTCCATTTTTTAATTGGATTGCTTGATTTGCTGCTTTTTAACTTCTTTAGTTCTTTATATATTCTGGATATCAGCCTTCTGTCAGATACAGGGTTGGTGAAGATCCTTTCCCAGTCTGTAGACTGTTGTTTTGTTTTGGTGACTATGTCCTTTGCTTTACAGAAGATTTTCAGCTTCATGAGGTCCCATTTATCGATTGTTATTCTTAGAGCCTGTGCTGCTGGTGTTCTGTTCAAGAAGTTGTCTCCTGTGACAATGAGTTTCAATGTCTTACCCACTTTTTCTTTTAACCGATTTAGTGTCTCTGGTTTTATGTGGATATCTTTGATCCACTTGGACTTTAGTTTTGTGCAAGGTGATGAATATGGATCCATTTTCATTTTTCTGCATGTAGACATCCAGTTGGACCAGCACCATTTGTTTTAAGATGCTGTCTTTTTTCCACTGAATGGTTTTGGCTTTTTTGTCAAAAATCAAATATCCATAGTTATGTGGGTTTAATTTTGGATCTTCTATTTGGTTCCACTGATCTACTGTTCTATTTCTATGCCAATACCATGCCGTTTTTATTACTATTGCTATGTAGTACAGCTTGAGATCAGGGATGGAGATACCTCTAGACGATCTGTTGTTGTACAAGATTGTTTTGGAAATTCTGGATTTTTTGTTTCTCCATATGAAGTTGATAATTTTTCTCTCAAGATCTATGAAGAATTGTGTTGGTATTTTGATGGGATTGCATTGAATCTGTAGATTGCTTTTGGCAGATAGCCATTTTCACTATGTTAATCCTACCTATCCAGGAGCACAGGAGATCTTTCCATCTTCTGATATCTTCTTCAATTTCTTTCTTCAGAGACTTGAAGTTTTTCTCAGACAGGTCTTTCACTTCCTTGGTTAGAGTCACTCCAAGGTACTTTATGTTATTAGTGGCTATTGTGAAGGGTGTTGTTTCCCTAATTTCTCTCTCAGCCCTTTTATCTTTGGTATACAGGAGGGCTTCTGATTTTTTGAGTTAATTTTGTATCCTGCCACTTTGCTGAAGGTGTTTATCAGCTGAAGGAGTTCTCTGGTTGATGCAAATCAAAAAGACCCTGAGATTTCAGCTTACACACACCAGAATGGCTAAGATGAAGAACTCAAATGACCACACATGCTGGAGAGGTTGTGACCACACATTGCTGGTGGGAAGGCAAACTTGTACAACCACATTGGAAATCAATCTGGCGCTTTCTCAGACAAATAGGAATAGTGCTTCCTCAAGATCCAGCTATACCACTCCTAGGCATATATCCAAAAGAGGCTCAAGTACACAACAAGGACATTTGCTCAACCATGTTTGTAGCAGCTTTATTCGTAATAGCCAGAACCTGTAAACAACTCAGATGTCCCTCAGTTGAGGAATAGATACAGAAATTGTGGTACTTTTACACAATGGAATACTATTCAGCAATTAAAAATGAGAAAATCATGAAATTTGCAGCAAATGGTGAGACCTAGAAACGATCATCCTGAGTGAGGTATTCCAAAAGCAGAAAGACACACATGGTATATACTCACTTATATAGACCTATAAGATAGGATAAATATACTGAAATCTATCCACCTAAAAAAGATAAACAAAAAAGAGGACCCAAGGTACAATGATCAATCCTCACTTAGAAAGACAAATGGGATGGACATTGGATGTAGGAGCAAACAAGTAACAGGACAGGAGCCTACCACAGAAGGCCTCTGAAAGACTCTACCTAGCAATGTATCAAAGCAGATATTAACACTCATAACCAAACCTACAACAGAATACAGGGAATCAAAAAAAAAAAAAAAGGGAGGGAGTTAATATGACCTGGAGAGGACAGGAGTTCCACAAGGACCAAATATATCTGGGCACAGGGGTTTTTTATGAGATTGTTTCTCCAAACAAAGACCATGTATGGATGCAACCTAGAGCCGCTGCTCAGATGTAGCCCTTAGTAGCTCAGTATCCAAGTGGGTAACCTAATAAGGGGAACAGGGACTGTTTCTGACATGAACTCGATGGCGGGCTCTTTGACACCCCCCCCCCCAAGGAGGAGCAGTCCTGCTAGGCCACTGAGGAGGACTTTGCAGTCAGTCATGAAGACACCTGATAAATCATACATCCTCAGTCTGTATAGAAGCATTACAACAAAAGCTCTATTATGCTAGTCTTGACACAGGGACATTTATGGCTAAGCATGACATCCAGTAAATTTCATAATGTTAACTGTAATCCTTTCCTTTCTGTTCTCACACTTCCTCACACCATTCTACCTGATCAATTTGTTAGAAACAAATTGTTAATACTGTGTTCTCTTTCAAATTTTAAAATAAAAAATTTTATGCAGTTAAAAAAAAAAACCTGTAGCAAATGTAAGGGGAGAAGGTTCTCCCTTATCAGTGGACTTGGAAAGGGGCGTGGTGGAGATGAGGATGGGAGGGGGGATTGGATGGAAAGAGGGAGTGGGATACAGCAGGGATATGAAGTTAACAAACTGTAACTAATATTAAAAAAATAAAAATTTAAAAAATGTCAGGAAAACACTGTACAAACAAACATTATTATATCCTCAACGTTATGGTTATTTATTTTCAGTTCTATTGGGAATAAAATTACATGGGTGTGTATTTAATATTTTGAGTAAGTATAAAACCTTTCTAAGTGGAGTATATCATTTTATTTTCATACTAACTTTTCCTAAGGGCTGCAATCCTTAAAGGCCAATATTTATTTTGTAGTTTTCATTCCATTACATTTTTAAGTGTGTGTGTGTGTGTGTGTGTGTGTGTGTGTGTGTGTGTGTGTGGTGTTTGTGTCTGTTTTGTATGCATGTATGTGGGGGGAGGTGGGTGGGTGTACATGTGAAGGCAAGAGTCCAACATGTGCAGTCTTTATTTCCTATTACCTTATCATTTGAGACAGTCTCTCAATCACACACATACATACACACACACACAAGCTAATCAACTTGTTAGCCTGGCTGACCAGTGAACTCCTGAAATCTGTCTAGCTTTTACAAAGCACTGGAGTTACAGATGTACGCCACCACATGTGTGCCTCTGTGTGCTCCAGACCCAAATTCAGTGCCTTACACTTGAGCAGTACACACTTCATTGAGCCATCTCCCTACTCCACCGCAGTTCATTTTTAGCTGAACAGACTACATAAGTAAAGATATCAGTGCCACAGTTTTATAACCACATAAATTGAATTGCTGATATTCTTTGTTTATTCTGCCTCACCAGCATAATCTAGCCTGTTATTCTAATGCTTATTACCTGTGGCAAGAGGCTAAACACAGTATAGCATTTTTTACACATTGAGCCACAAATATCTTTCATTTTCAACAAACACTTTAGATCTCCATCCAGATTTTTAGATTGCTCCCCTCAGTTCTAGTGTTGATAATCAACATCTGGGCCAACAGAGAATTTGTGCTTCATGAATACAAACCAAATCATATTTATTTTTCTACAAAGAAAATGACTATGTTGATATTATAGAAATACTCTGTTTATTAAGCAGGTCTCTTTGCACCTGTTGGATGATCAACTCAATTTAATCTAAGCACTTCACTACATACTAATGAAATTGAGCAGACAAAATTTTTTAAATCCTTGGCACCTTCAAGAAAGGAACTCTCAAGGAATCTTCTGAACAATAACACACTGAGAGTATCCTAACTGAATGTGGTTACTGTCCATATTGTCAGGAGAAGGCATGCATAATTAACAATTGCAGACAGACTCACAAGAAGAACAAAAATTAAAATGTAACTTCAGTGAGTAAGGGGTGAAAGATAATAACACAAGAGATTTTGTTGTTATTTTGGTTTTGGTTTTATTTTATTTTATTATTGTCCTTTCTCAGTGTGGAAACTCATCCCTGCTCTCATATTATAGTTATCTGAGGGAGCTTTAAAAATACCAAGGCTTACTGGGAGGAGATGAGGGAGGGGACTACAGCTGGGATACAAGGTGAATAAATTGTAATAAATAAATATAAAAAGGAAAATTTACAAAAAAAAAATAACAAGGCTTGGAACCAGGTGTGGTCGTGTATGCCTGTAATCCTAACACCCAGGGAAGCAAAGGCAGGTGGATCTCTGTGAGTTCCAGGCCAGCCTGTTCTACAAAGTAAGTCCAGGACAGCCAAGGCTACACAGAGAAAGCTGTCTCAAAAAAAAAAAAAGCAAACAAACAAAACCAAGGCTTGGGACTTGAGAGATGACTCAGTGGTTAAGGGTTCTGGCTGCTCTTCCAGAAGAACAGTGTTTGATTCTTACCATCCACGTGGCAATTTACAACTACCTGTAACTTCAGTCTCTTCTAGCCTCATTGAGCACTGCATACAACACAAAACATAGTGCACAAATATATAAGTGTGTGTGTGTGTGTGTGTGTGTGTGTGTGTGTGTGTGTGTGTGTTTGGGTGTGTATGTAAGTAAAGCACCTTTGCCTGCCCATACACATTTAATACAATAAATATAATACCAAGGCATGAGTTGCTATTTGGTGTGTGTATTATATGCATATTAAGTTTCATAAATTTTAAAAGAATGATAACAAGAGGTCTGGGTCTCAGTTAAAGTTTAAGAAATCTCAAACAATCAAACTCAAACTGAAACAGAGCTTCTTAAACTGTAGACTGAGTGATTCATGTGCAAAGTAAGGTTAAGTAATTCATTCTGGAAGTAGCCTCAAGATTTTGGATTTCCAATAAGTCTTCTCATAATTTGTATAGTGCTCCACCAACCATGCTTTCAATAGCAAGGCTCAGCTTCAGTGGTTCTCAGATTTGACAGTGTACCACAGTCTGACACACTTAAAACACAGAAGGCTGAGTCTTACCCCTGGAGGTCTTGATTCATTAACTCTGCACTAAGACAAAAGAACTTGCATTCCCAGGTGGTGCTGATAAGGCTAATTGAACCACACACTTAAAGAACTACTGCAGGGTTATGGGTATGGATCTATTTGGATTTTTCTGCATGGTGACCAGCACCATTTCTTGAAGATTTTAGGATCATAAGGTTGAATACATAACAACTATTATGATCTGCTGTGAAAAAAGCCATGGATACTCTCATAAATTTACACTTGCCTATCAAATAAGAATAAAGGAAAATATACTCATTAACCATATTTATAGAAATAAAACTTGATGGCTTAAAAAAAAAAAAAAAAAAAAAAAAAAAAAAAAAAAAAAAAGAACTACTGCTCCTCACCATATCTAAACCGTATCCTATTCAAAAGTAAAAGCCATTTAAAACATTATCCAAGTGCTCAGAAAGTGCAAATATTAAGGTTGGAACCGAATGAAGTTAGCTCACTCAACATATTTTGAAAATGTTGAGACAGAGGGCTAATATCAAGTATATATAAAGAACTAAAGAAGCAGAAAAGCAACAAACCAAGTAATCTACTTAAAAAATGGGGAACAGAGCTAAACAGAGAATTCTCGAAAGAGGAACGTCGAATGGCAGAGAAACACTTAAAGAAATGCTCAACCTCATTAGCCA